>NC_041386.1:527282096-527330652 GCF_002162155.2 Triticum dicoccoides | reverse complement strand
ACACTCATTGTTCATCCAGAGGCAGGATCGATCGGCTTTAGTTAGCAGCAGTAGCGAAGGAATCGCTCGATCGGGTTCAGAATCTCTCTCACACACACACCAGTTACGTGACGCCCACTTAAGCAGACACGTATGTTAGAATTTGTGCACCCACGGGTACATGTGATGTTGCGCATTTATTTAAGCCGGAAGGCGAACCCAAACAGTAGCTGCATTCATTCCCCTCCCGCCGCCTCTTCTCTGGTCGCCGTCGCCCGGTAGCCATGCGCCGGCCGAAGGTAACAACATACGCCATACTCCTGCCGGAGCGGCGCTTTAATATGGAAATTTTAGTGGTCATGCATGCATCTTTTGTGCTATCACTCCTATATAAGGGTTAACCGGTCACTTCCCGCGGACGTGCGCGGGCGGTGGAAGAGGAAGGAGAAAGGAAGCGGGCTATGGAGTAACGTTTTTTACCACAATTTCTTAGGAAACTGAGTGCAATAATTGAGTAGTTTTGCAAACTACCAGTACTACACCCACTACTAGGAAAAGGCCTACTAATGGCGCACCAGTTTTGCCCACTAATGGCGCACTACTGGTGCGCCATTAGTATCACGCCACTAGTATTTTTTACTAATGGCGCACCACTGGTGCGCCATTAGTATACCAGATACTAATGGCGCTGCCTAGAGGTGCGCCATTACTATCTGACTTAGTAATGGCGCACCACATAGAAGTGCGCCATTAGTAATAAAATTTTTTCAATTTTTTTTTAAAATTCAATATTTATTTTTTTTCTTAATGTCGGGTCACTATGGCTTAATCTTGAGTCAATATGCTTAATCTCAGGTCAAATCGCACTTTGTGGTCAAACTTCCCGGAAGGTCACCCATCCTCACACTACTCCAGCCCAAGCACGCTTAACTTCATAGTTCTATCCAACCCCAGCACCACCTCACTTCACAGGCACTTGTTGATATATCTATCATATCAATCCTATTAAACCTTGCTGATGTCTAGGACTTTGTTCATGTTCATGAGTATGATGAAATTTTGAAAAAATATTTCAAATTTCCCGGTCATATTACGTATCATATTTCGAAAAATAATTCATTTTTTTAAACCAAGTTATTGTTCTGTTACTAGTGGCGCACCTAGCATACGGTGCGCCACTAGTAAGTTTGAAATTTTTTGAATTTTTTTGCCTCCAGATCTTAAAAGCCCCGTAACTTTTTTTCTGTTAGGTTTTTGGGGATTTTGAAAATGTTTAACGGGGTTCCCCCATTTAAATTCGGATGTAACTTTTTGAGTAGATGATTTTTCATATAAAAACTTTTTAATCCGAGTTCGTATGCAAAAGTTACGCCCATTTTACAAATTTCAGATAAAGTCGAAATTCATATTTGTAAATAAAGTCGAAATTCATATTTGTAAATAAAGTCGAAATTCATATTTGTAAATAAAGTCGAAATTCATATTTGTAAATAAAGTTGAAATTCATATTTGCAAATAAAGTCGAAATTCATATTTGTAAATTTTCCCAACAACTAGACCACATATCACATAGGAAACTTATTTTCTTTTATTTTTTTGACATTTATATCATTTTCTTTTATTTTTTTTAAAACTGAAAAGGCGGTCCACGGGGGGAGGGGGTGCATTCGATACGTTTTGGGCCAAGTTAGTAATGGCGCACCGTGGGAGTGGTGCGCCATTACTAGTTAAACTAGTAATGGCGCACCACTCCCACGGTGCGCCATTACTAGTCTTGAAAAAAATGAAAAAAAATTGTTACCAATGGCGCACCGTGGATGTGGTGCGCCATTAGTATTTGGACACTAATGGCGGACCAACACATGGTGCGCCATTAGTACTAATGGCGCACCACATGTTTGGTGCGTCATTAGTGTCATTTCCATCTATAGCCCTTTTCCTAGTAGTGACCTGAAACGGTTCAAAACCTATACTCCCTTGCCAGCGCACGCTTCCCGCGTGAAACAGTCAGCGTCGCCCTGGAGCGTCAGTGCCGCATTAATGCCCGGCCAGAGCGAAGGCGACCTCTCAGTGCCGCATTATGGACATAGGATGGCCGAGAGAGCGCCGCTTCTCGGTGCACGCGACTGCTCCGCGTCGAGACTGGCCATAGGCCCTGTTTGGATCCATGGGTTAGAGTTAGTTTGAGCTAGTTGGGGCTCAAATAGCCCTAAACTATCCAAGCATGAGGGTTTAAATTGGAGCAAGTTGCACCGAACCCACCAAAAAAAAACTATCCCACCCAAGAGGTGCTAACTGGAGATAGTTCTTATTGCGAGCACTTAAAAATCACTTTTCTCTCTCCATGAAGTGCATTTATTCTCAATCTAACCCTGTCACCCAAACACCTCTTTGGCTACAGTTAGTTCAGGGTTAGTCATGAGTTAGTCGAACCTCTAGCTAAGTTAGAGTATCAAAAAGGAGCAATATAGGACATGCAAGTTGCTCAAAGTATACAGGCAAATCCGTACGTGAAAGGATTTTTTTTATTTTTGAAAACGGAACGTGAAAGGAATTTTTTTAGAATGCTCTTGGCATGTCGCTAACATGTGATAGTTAACCGACCTCAATAGACGGCAGAAATGCCAGCCCGCCGCAATTTGATAGAGACGAGGAGGGAGAAGCGACATAGGATGCTGGATTACTAGAGATAGGTGTCGCACGGAAGCCAAGAAATATGGTGATAGCGTGGGTTAGCCATGTACTAGTATGATACTACACTGGGCTGCCGTGTTTCTACTCTTCCAGTCCACTGTGGAGATGATTGGTTAATTTTATATCGCTAAATAATAATAAATATTATGAGTGCAGATGCTCCACCACGAGGATCCTTTCTCCTTCTCGGTTGTCCAGAATCTATGTTCTTACACTCTATTTTTTTATGTGAGCTTTGTTCATCCTTTTGCCAACACGTGAGACATCTAGCATCAAGGTGCACGTGTTATGCAAGGATCGTTCCATCTATATGAAGAACACGTGGGACTGGAATTACAAGACGAACATGTACCCAGGAGTGGACGTACGAACCTGAGTAATGTAGCGCAGTAAGTGAAGTAGAACGACACAAATGGTATGAACATGCGTGGCATATAGGGTGTGTTTGGTTGCGTTCTAGTCTCAGCATAGTTGTTCCCTCTTCATGCATGCTCAACTCAACACCCCTCTTCATGCATGCTCTCTTCATGCATGCTTCTAGTGTATTTGTGCTAAACTAGTGTGGACTCATGCACCCTCCATGCACTCTACCAAATACCCAAAAGTAGGTCGAGAAGGGAACTCTTGGGCGGAATTTGTCTCTTACTACGTACTACCACTAAATGTTGTACGTGCAATGCATGGTGATGTTATGGAGTACATGCCTAAGTACTCTACTACTACTATATTAGTTGGAGGCACATATTAACTTTTATATTTGTTTACGTGTATGTGCCCCGAGACCTTCCAACTAGACATGTCTTTGTCTCCAGGTCGCACTTGTATCGTTCATACCACTACGTACTACTACGTGTGGTCTCCGACCAAGAAGTGGAAGAAGTGGAGATGCTCTAACATGCTGTTTTTTTACGCTGGGCTCTACCATGATGTTCATGTCCCACTCCTTTCACTGACGTGTGGGACATCCAGCACGTGCCATGTTTGGCACCCTTTGTCGTAAGAGTTGAAACGCTAGCATTCATCAGAAATTAAAAATAATTATAAATTGGCAGTGATACTATTTTTTTGCGAACCAATCAGCAGTGATACTATACCACGCGGTTTCCTTGCTCCTCGATATCGCAAAGAATACTTCCGTTCACCAACATGTGGGACGTCGACCATCCTGGTCCACTTGCCATGCACGCAGAACTCCAAGGGAGTCACCCAGGTCGTCGCGCCGCAGTAACAATGACTAATGAGCCGTCAAATCACAGGCCCACTTCCCACTTTGAAGTTGCTTGGACGAAGGAACCATCATGACTTCGTTGAATTCTGCTTCTTGAAGAAAACTACTGTACCAACAGTACTGCTAGCTACAGTAGTTACTCCAATAGAGGCCTCCTTTCGTTCATAGGATAGGAATATGAAAATCATAGGAAGTGAGATGACATGCATGTCAATTCCTATAGAGAAAGAGATGCCATTTGATGCTTAGGACAGGAATTTTTCCATTTAGTCTAGGCTAATGTACTGGTAATTTTCTCTAAAAACTACAGTAGTAACTAGTAGTACTGGTACATGCTCGTACTCAGACACACACACACACACTAACTACTAGTACTACTACTTCTCACATGCTGGCCAGACGCCGTCGTTCTCCTTCCCAGCTTTGTCGGTGACACCCCACCGTGCTTGGATCTCCGCCGACCTCTCCGCAACAGCGCGTGCGTCCTTTTCTTTCCCCTTCAATCCTGGTCATTTATTACCGAGTAAAATGCATTGGCGGTCATCGAACTTGTCCTGATAGCTCACTTTGATCATTGTATACGAGATATGGTGATTATACGGTCACTGGCTCAGAGTATAGCTTCGTATTTGTCTGGTTCACCAGTCAAATAGTCCGCATGCGCCTCATCAGCTCGTGTTCTTTATCTATCTACGTGGTCCTACCTGTCAATGGAGAAATAAATATTGTAAAAACCAAAATTATGATAGAGTCCGGACCGCTTCCGGAGCCCGCTCTCACCGCCCTGGCCCCTCAAGACGCCAGCTGCCCGCCGCATGCACGCATAGCAAGTAGTACTCCTTATGTGGAGGAGAGAGAGGCATAGACAAAGTCAAGGAGTGGGCTCTACAAGAGCCCGTCTCTACACGTGCTCCTAGGTATAAAAAATAATTCTAAAAAAAGGCATAAAAACAATTGTGTCTTAAAAAAGAAAGGTAAAAAACATTTGAGAGGAAATAGATAGAGAGAAAGTGAGAAAAAGCTGTAACCTGGGCATTACATGAGGAAGGAGGGAGTGGTGCACATGCCAAGTTCACTGGGCTGCTGTGTTTCACACTCCTCCGTCGTAATAGTGGAGACAATAGCTTTCATCAAAAATAAACAATGAATACTCGTTGCTCGTCCTCTATATCAGAAAGAATACTTTCATTCGCTGACATGTGGGACGTCGACCATCCTGGTCCACCTGCCATGCACAAAATTATCCTGGTCTACCCCGGTAGTATCACAGGCCCAACCTTTCCCACTATAAGTTGTTGGACGAAGGAACCATCATGACTTCGTGGACTTCCACTTCTTCAAGAAAACTTACTGTACCCGCAATACTGCTACCACACGCGAAGACTGGATGGCACTGTACCACGTCATATCACTGAAACCCACTAGGGCAAACTAGCCCGCCTAGATCCTCTATTTTGGAATAGAGGGAGTACATCTCTGCACTGCTATGATTTTGTGTTGCACATCATATCACTGAAACCCACTAGGCCAAACTAGCCCGCCTAGGTCATCGATCGCTAAGCCTACAATTTTAGGAGCTAGGGCTATTGGTCGATCGACGAGGGATAAGTATAAGCGTACCACGAGCTCATCAGCCCCAACGTTTCTCTTCGGTGAGTGTTTTGCAAGTACTATAGCTCGCACAGTAGCTAGCCTACTAACACCAAGAATCATCAAACAAGCCCTGCTGATATGATAAATAGTTCAAACTTACATCTAATCATGCCATATATTACATCAAAAGCTGGTGATTATACATGTGTTTCCATAAATCGGAGAGGGTACACATGATTCATTGCATGATTCACTATCAAACAAAAGTAGCAAGATCTGCCCACACAAGACAGTGCACTAGCCCTAAGATGGTTTGATAACACGCATCGTTCTGGTAATTAAACACAGGGAAATGCAAACTACCCTGAAGGATTAGCGCGACCAACTATTTCTTGTCATCGATCTCTCGGGCAATGACCACAGCACGGACAGCGGCATGGGAATCGATTTCGGGGGCGAAGTCCGCAGGACTGACCGCGACATCGGAATCGATCTCTGGGGCGATGTCCACAGGATGAACAGCGACATCGGAATCGATCTCCAGGGCGATGCCAACAGGACGGGCCACGACATCGGAATCATCAAGGATGTCCACCGGCACTTGCACAACCCTAAAATATTAGAAAGCACATTGCAAATAATCAAAAACCACAACTATGGTAATAAGCCATTATTTTTTACCTTGTGCAGCTCACCGGGGGATCTCATCCCTCCGGGGACCATCTCCTCGTCCTCGATGGGGGCCATCACATTGCCAGGGGAATACTGCTTCTCAACGGCGACTATCTCCTCAAACTCGGTCTTAAGCCTCACATAGGTGGCAATAAGAGTTCCTAGGGTAGGCACGGTGGGGCCCTTGCTGTTCTTCCAACTTCCTTTGAGGAGTTCGTCCGCCTACGTCCTCAACTCTTTGGCCAATGCTTGTTTCTTGGAGTTCTTCGTCTCCATGGGTTGGCCCGCCAACATGGTCAACTCGTTCGTCGGTGCTTGTGCCTGGAGATCGTTGTCTCCAGTGGGTTGTCCGCCGGCAACTAGGCTACCTAGTGCTCCAGGATCCATCTAGGAACTGACAAACAAAAAGCAATCGAAAGGAAACCACAATTGCAATGAAAACGAGAAAAGAATAGGATGTGAGAATCAGTCGGTGCTTCGCAAAAAGAAGATTCTTGGAATAAAAATATAGCAGCATAACTGATTCCCCACCTTTCCTTCGTCGGTACAGAAGAAAAATGGCAGAAGTAAGTATCCTGCAGTGAGGTTTTCTTCAAGAAAGGGAAGAAAGGGCTTGAACGAGCGTTCCAGTGAAATGATGGTTGCTTCGTCCAGTCCAACTTGGAGGACACCTTACCACTACTTGTCGGGGGTTTGGTGCGACATATGCCAAAGGATGGCTTATCATGGTGGGGGCGAGTAAAACGTCATCGGTGCCTGGAAACGGGATGAGGCGAAGGCATGCACGCCGGCGAATCTTACCTAGCTTCAGGGCTCTCCGGGGATATAATACCCCTACTGCTGCTCTGCGGGGTCTTCGCATGATCACTATGGCAAAGTGTTTACACGGTTGCTCCTTGAGCTATTTCTTGGAGGTAGGAGAGGGCAAGGCTAGATCTCTCCTTTCTATATGATCTGGCCTAGAGCTAATGGGTTCCAACCCTTTGCATGGGTGCCCTGGGGGGTTTATATAGGCCTACCCCCCAGGGGTACAATGGTAATCCGGCGGGCTGCGGGCCTAGCCGTCGGTGCCTCTAGCCTCCGTCTTCCCCGCCGACCATTGGGGCCCGCCGATTGGCGGGCCCCGTCGACTGGCCTGGTACGGAGCCGATAGGCCGCGTCCGCCGCGGGCGGGTCTTGCCGGCTGCTGATTACTGTGCCGTGCTTCCGATGATGCGGGCTTGATCATGGGGTCGTGGCAACAGCCCCGTTGCCTGGCAGGCGATCAGTATTGCCACTCTCCATGACATCTTGATTAATGGTGCGTGGGCCTCGGGGAAGGGCTCGGCCGACTCCCCCGGGCCGACTCCCGACGGGTCCGATTAGTGGTCCTCTTGCCATCTCCTGGGGTCTCACCGACTGGTGGGACCCGCTGCCTCTGAGTCATACAGACAAGCCATCGTGGGTGCGGGATTCGGTCCTGCGGTGCTGATGTTAGGGCCGGCATGGCAACAGTGCCACGCTGCACGGAGATCTTCTGGGGTACGGCGTGCTGTGGCCATGCCTGCCCTTGGTAAGGGGCGGGAGTGGGCTTCACTGTAGCCACTCTCCCGCCCCATCCCCCTTGATGATGTCATGGGGTTTGTTGGAGTCGCAGGCCGACTCCCCAAAGCCGGCTTCTCCGGAAGTCGCCAGTCAAGAGTCGGCTTACCCTGCGGTCGTCCCTGGGACTCGGCCGCGAGTGGTCAGTCGGCCGTCTTGCCATTTACTTCTTGAAGGCGGCTCTTAGTCCTTGGGCCTTGAGGGGTGCAACCTGCCCCGATGTCTTGAAAGGTTCTTGGGCTCGGGTTGGCCTACCCGTGGCCCATTACTCCGACAGTAGTCCCCAAAGCTCATGAGGTGCCACGGACGATCGGTCAAGAAGCCTCAGCAGTTTCTCCTTCCGGGTGCTCAACACATGGTCTTGGATGGACTTCTGCCGGGCCGACTAGAAGGAGTCGGACTTGCTCAACTCGGATTCGCTCAATTCCGACTCGCACAATATTTCGAATGTCGCAGAGGGATCCAAGTAGCGTGCTAGCTAAGCCTCCAGGCGGTCGCCCGTTCTAGGCCTGTCATGCGATGGCACGTGGTTGGGCCATTCTGCCAACCAACGCGTGCGATGGGACAGGCCCATAGGCGGGGCCCGCCACTACCTCGCCTCGGCGCCCGAGCGGATCCGCCGTGGCCCCGGCGGACGGTTGGGATTCTCGTGGAGTTACTGCCCCCTCGGCTTCGCAGTAACTTTGTCGTGGAACGTGGGGGTCGTGGGGCCATGGGCGCAGTAAATCCCACAACCGCCCCCTCGGCTTCGCAGCCCACGAGGCTATAAGTAGGGGAAAGAGGGGGGCACGTGCGCTCCTCCTTCCCACCACCCCTTGCTCTCTTCCTTCTCACTGCTCCTTGCTCTCCTCCTTCTTCTTCTTCTTCGCTCCATCGTGTGCCCAAGCTCTGACGAACGCCGCGGCGATCAGCTCGCGATGAGCTCTTCCTCTGCCGCCGCGCCTCCCCCGGTGCGCTCCGGCACCTGGGACGGCTCCGAAGTTCATGACGACCACGTCGAGTTCCTCCGCCGGACTTGTCGGCTCCCCGGCGAGGACCACGTGCGGGTGCGTCTTACGCCGAAAGGGGAGATTTCCCCCGCTGCAGGAGGGCGAGCGGGTCATCTTCCGCTCGCACTGCTTGCGCGGGTTGGGGCTACCGGCGAGCAGTTACTTCCGATCCTTCCTGGAGTTCTACGGCCTCCAGCCGGACCACCTCACCCCCAACACAGTGGTGCTGCTATCCGCCTTCGTGGCCTTGTGCGAAGGCTTCCTTGGAGTCCTCCCCACCCTCGAGCTCTGGGGGGAGTTCTTCTTCTCCAAGCTCGGCACCTAGGCTGCAGGCGTGCCGGCTCAATGCGGCGCTTTTATCGTCGTGCGAAGGTCGGGGGCCGACAACCCATTCCCCTCCATCTTGCTGATAAAGTCGGTGAAGATATGGCAGAGATCGTACTTCTACGTCAGGAGCGTCTCCGTGAGGGGCGACTGGGTCAACCTGCCGGCTTTCGAAGCCGGCCCGCCGGCTGGGAGACTGCCCAACTGGTCGTACCAGGCCAAGTCGCTGACGCCTGCGGGAGCCGGCGCCATCGCGCAACTCCGAGTGTTGATGCAGTCGGAGGGCTTGACTGGTCCAGACCTGCTGGCCGCCTTCGTGGCATGCCGAGTTCTCCCGCTCCAAGGGCGCCCCCATATGATATGCCAGATGAGCGGGCACCGCGACCCGAGTCGGATGTGCACCAAGGACATGCCTCACGAGGAGGTGGCCTTCATGGTGAACTACCTCTCGGACAGCAAGCTCCTGGAGGATTGGCGGTTCGGCAAGGAGCCGTACTCCTGCGCCAACCCCCCGCCTGTGGTGAGCTACCTTTCCTTTCTTTCTTTGGATTGTCTTTTTTCTTGCCGAGTTTGTTTTGACCAGTCGGCTTTGGTCAGAATCCCCTCCTCCACCCGCCAGCCGGCACCTCGGGGCCGGCCCGCGAGTTCCTCGCCGACCGGGCGGAGAGCAACATCGACGACCCTGATCTGGGGGCGGCGGCTTTGGAGGACGACGCTGAGGGAGGAGGATGAGCAGCAGGCGACTTCAGGCCTTCGGGCACTTTCGCCAACTGGCCTGACGACGATGCCGAGGGAGAAGTCGCCCCCCGCCGTCCGCCAGGAGCCGGCCAGCCTAGCGCGGGCTCTTCTACTGCGCCGGGGGCTCCAGGCGGCGGGAAGAAGCGCAGGGCCGTGCCGACCTTGTTCGGCAGTCGGCCGAAGAAGCCCAAGGGTCCGGCTGCGGCGACCCGGCGGGACGAGGTGGCTGCGAAGGCCATCCGCTTCCGTAAGGAAGTGAAGAAGCCGCCATTGGTCTCCGCGTGAGTATTCTGTCTTAATGCTTTATTCTTCTTTGTGGCTTTGTTTGAGTCTTTGCTTGCTCCCCTTGCTTTAGGGCTCCCCTCACTCTTAAGAGGGTCACCACCGCCTCCGTCATGGGGTTAGCGGAGACGTCCGCCACCACTCGGCGGATTGACCCCGCTGCTGACCTCCGGGAGCCGACAGAGCGGAATGCGCAGGAGAAGCGCAACGAAGAAGAGGCCGTTCGCCTAGAGAAGGCGGAGGGCGATAGGGCGGAGGCCTCCGCCAAGAAAAAACTGGCGGAGGTCGAAGCCACCCCCGCGACGAAGCGGTAGGCTGAGGAGGCCGCACGCCACCAATCGGTGGTGTTTGTCACCCCGTTGAACTCTGCGCCGCCGCCTCCGGAGTTCATGGGGCAGACTGGGGAAGCCGGCGGCGAGAACCCCGCCGTGGAGAGGGAAGGCGGCGACCCTTCTACGCCGAACGTGATCGTTCCGCCGCCGTCTGAGGGAGCGCAAGGCAAGCAGCCAGCGGACCCTCCGGTGCCGCCGACCGAAGACGAGGGCGTGGCGAGGTTACTCCTCCAAGTCGGCTCGCCGACGCGCCGCCGTCTGGAGAAGGCGACTTCGGCACCCCGCCCCCTGGAGGCCGGCACCGCCAGCTCGGCGATCCCGGACGCCGAAGCAACGAGCGCGGCTCCCATTGGGTGGGTGCGAGGAGGCGGCACGGGGCCGCTGAACCAGGCGCTTTTGGACGTCCAAGCGAAGCTTCGTGCCGAGGGCGACGCTCTCCAGAATTGCACCAAGGCATACCTCGCATCACGGGCAGCCGTCCGGGTATGTTTTTTCTTTGGTCCTTGTTCCTCTCTATGGGGGGGCGCCAGCGCACCCACTGGGTGTAGTCCCCGAGTTTCGGGCTGGCTGCTGAGCAGGCGGCCCGGAACTCCAATTGATGAACTCTGGGTATTAATTTTTCTCTGAAATGCTTGACGCAGGATTACCACAACCTCCGCATCACTGCCTTCAACCGTAACGTTGAAGAGTTGGGCAAGCGGACTGCCGATCTGTCGGAGAGGCGGAGTAAGTCTTTTTCCTTCTTTGCGGGGGTGCGCTGGCGCACCCGCGGGCTGTAGTCCCCGATATTCGGGCCGACTGCTGAGCAGTCGGGCCGGATCTCCCCGGCGATCTTCTTTGTTGATGACTTAACACCTTCTTTCTTTCTTCTTTTCAGGAGCCAATGCTGCTCTTCAACAGCAGCTGAGCGAAGCCAACTCCGCATTGCGCGCCAAAGGCGAGGAGTGCAGCAAGATCGCCACGGAGCGCGATCTGCTGGCCACTCAATTGGCATAGCAGAAGGAGCTGCTTGTGAAGACGCAGAGGGAGGAGGAGGAGACTGAGACCGCCCTCCTGGCCGAGTTCGTGAGCGAGCGCTCCTCCTGGACTGACAAGGAGGCGATGCTGGCCTCTGGCTTCCATGAGATTGAAGACATCGTTGATGGTGAGTTTCTTTACTTTCTTTCTTCGAGCTGCCGATTATAAGTCGTGCCGACTCCTGGGTTTTGACCTGCTTCTTCGTTTCTTCCATCTTGGCAGACTTCTTTCCTGGGCACTCGCAGGCCGCCATCCAAGCCATCGAGGCTGATCGTGAAGGTCGGAGGGCGGAGGGCGCAGAGATCACCGCCAACGCCCCCCGAACCCTTGACGAGCACATCCTGAGCATCGAGGCTCGCCTTCGGTCGATTCACCGGATGCTACGCCGGCTTCAGCGTGTCGGTGCCCAGGCGATTGCCGCCCTGTGGCCGGACATGCAAGCTCCGCACACCCCCAGCCTGACGACCGACTGGCTAGAGGTCGCGGCTGGTCGTCTTGAGGCCTGGAAGGGCTCTTCGGCCCGAGCTAGAGCGCGCTAGGCCTTGGAGTTCGTCAAGGCGTGGTATCCGGGGCTGGATCTAGACCGGCTGGCCATGCTTCGGTCGGAGGCCCAGCCGGAGCTGGTAGCTGCGGAAGACGCCCTCGTCAAGCGTGCTGCGGTGATCACCGAGTACACCGACACCAGCCTCTTCGTCCCCGAGCGGTCTGAAGATGGCGAGGAAGTACCGCGGAGTGGTTTGGGATGAACCCAGACTACGGCGAGGACTCGGCAGAGGTGATTGGCTCCAGCATCAAGGAGGAAGGCGAGGCGGAGGACGGAGGCGAGACAGAGGCACCGGAAGACGGAGCAGACGGCCAGCCTCAACTCGACCGCGCCTCCAGCAACGAGCCGCGTGCGACCGACCCGACTGCCGCCGGAGGCGATCAAGCCGAGACTAGCCAGCCGGCCGCCCCGACGCCTGACGCTGCCGCCTCGTCCGACCCTCCAAATACGTCAGTTGCTTCCTAAGCTACCGCTTTACCTTTAGTTTATCTGCTTCAGTAGTCTTTGAAGAACTTGTTAATTCGCACAATTCCACCCGCGGGGTGTATTTTGACCTTCTGCTCGAAGATTCGGCCAAGGGCCTATGCTATGTAAATATATTTATCTGAGTTCTACCTTTTCTTGCTCATTGCTCTTTTGTCTTTTTTCCTTTGCTGCTTTCTCTTAGTTGCCTGCCTTGCCAATCGGACAGCCGCTCTGCGGACTGCCGCTGGATCAAATGCTTGGCTACTTTTGGAAGGCAAGTACTTAACCTTTTTAATAGTTTTTGAGAAAGTTGAATAGGAGGCGGCAATCTAACTACTCAAGAGTCGGTTTGCAAAAGGGCTGGAAGCCGTTTTGAGCTATGTTTTATGCTTTGAGTCCTTAGCCATTTTTCATGTGAATGCCCATTCTACCTTACTTCTGCCCACCGTACAGTCGCTCTGCGAGCTGCGGCTTCTGACAGGAGACGGTTTAGGCGTTTACACACTACTTGTCCGACTGCAGGAAGCATTTCATAGTGCAAGGCGGCAAGTCCCCGGGCCGACTTGTCGAGCCCGGTGCCAAACGGCATAAAAAGGAGTAACATACTTGCAGGCATAATTTTTATCATACTGACAAAAGAGGGCAGTCCCCGAGCTCATCTCAGGGGGCCCGAAGTCTTGGTACTTTAATACAAAAGGTAGCGTGGTACATACTGCATCAACTGTAAAATATTCGGAGGAGATTTGCATTCCATGGCCGCTTTGTCTCCTTGCCGGAGTCGTCCCTCTTGCGTGCTCTGCTGGTAGATGCTGGACCGGCTCAGTGCCAACAGCCAGCCCTGTTCCAGCAGATCGACGCCGTCTTGTCGTGCTTCTTCTGCTTCCTCCTTGGTGTACATGGTGACTCGTGGGGAATCGAACTCTATGTCCGTTGGGATGACGGCTTCGGCACCGTAGACGAGGAAGAAAGGCATGAAGCCGCTTGACTTGTTTGGAGTCGTGCGCAGACTCCAGAGGACGGCTGGTAGCTCGTCGAGCCAGCAGCCAGTCGAGCGCTCTAGAGGCTCGATCAGCCGGGGTTTGATGCCGGACAGGACGAGGCCGTTTGCTCGCTCCACCTGGCCGTTTGACTGTGGATGTACGACGGATGCTAGGTCCAGTCGGATGCCCTGTGTTGCGCAAAAACGGGCCAAGGCGCCTTTGGTGAAATTTGTGCCGTTATCGGTGATGATGCTGTGTGGTATGCCGTACCGAATTGTGATGTCGGCGATGAAAGTCACGGTAGTCGAGCCGTTCAGCTTCTTGATTGGCTTCACTTCTATCCACTTGGTGAACTTGTCCACTGCGACAAGTAAGTGAGTTAAGCCACCTCGTGCTCTCTTGAATGGTCCCACCATGTCTAGACCCCAAACTGCGAAAGGCCAGACAATGGGGATGGTCTTCAGTGCAGAAGCAGGCTGGTGCGGCTTGGAGCTGAACTTCTGGCACCCCTTGCATTTTTGGACTAACTGCTTGGCCTCTTCTAGGGCAGTCGGCCAGAAGAAACCATGTCGAAAGGCTTTTGCGACGAGCGCTCTTGAAGCCGCATGGTGGCCGCACTCGCCTTGATGGATGTCTTTGAGAATTGCTTGGCCTTGCTCTCGCTCTACGCAGCGCTGGTAGACACCATTGATGTTGTGCCAGACCAGCTCTCTGTTGACTATGGTGTTGGCTGCCGCCCGGTGTTGTACTTGCCGAGCTGAGGTCTCATCAGTTGGCAACTCTTTGCTCACCAGGAATTTGAGGATGGGCTGGGCCCATGAGGGTGCGGCTACTTCTTCGACTGCCAGAACTACGACTTGGACGAGGGCGGTTGGGCTGGGAGGCGGCGGGTTGGAGTCAACAACCGCTTGCTGGGTTAATGAAGTCCCCAGGCCGATTGGCGCGGCCCTTGGGTCGAGTTCTGGAGTCTTCGAGTCCGTTGCCGCAGTCCCCAGGCCGGGTTCGACTGTGGCGGCTTTGGATCCATCTGCCAAAATCCCCGTACCGACTGCCGGGGCTCTAGAGTCGGTTCCGACGTCTTCGAGGGTAGTCAGCACAAAAATGGAGTCTGATTCTGGTGAAGGCTTGACGGACGGCTTGAGGAGGCGTTGCAGGGCGATGCCGGATGGTATTGCTTGGCGGGTAGAGCCGATTCGTGCCAAGGCGTCTGCTTGGTCGTTGTCGTTTCTTGGCACATGGAGGAACTCGCACCCTTCGAAATACCCACTGAGTTGCTGCACGAGGAAACAGTAACTCGCCATGTTTGCATCTTTCGCGTTCCAGTCACCAGATGACTGCTTGACCACTAAGTCCGAGTCGCCATAACACAAGATCCGGCGGATGCCAAGTTCTTTGGCAAGCCGGAGCCTGGGAATGAGCGCCTTGTACTCGGCAACATTGTTGGAGGCGGCAAAGTGGATTTGCAGCGCGTATTGGAGCTTGTCGCCTTTGGGAGAGGTGAGGACGACGCCGGCTCCCAAGCCGGTGCGCATCTTGGAACCGTCGAAATGCATCCGCCAATGGGTGGAATCAGGCGCTGGAGGTAGGTACTGGGTCTCGGCCCAGTCGACAAGAAAGTCGGTCAATGCTTGTGACTTGATGGCGGTGCGGGGCTGGTAGTGGATGGTTTAGGGAGCCAGCTCTATGGCCCACTTGACCACTCGGCCAGAAGCATCTCGGCTGCCAATGATCTCGGCAAGCGGGGCCGTGCTGACCACCATGATTGGATGCTCTTGAAAGTAAGGCTTCAATTTCTTGGCGGTAAAGTGTACACCATAGCACATCTTCTGGTAGTGGGGGTAGTTCTACTTGGAGGTCGACAGTACTTCGCTCAGGTAATATACCGGTCTCTGGGTAGGTAGTGCCTTGCCTTCCTCCTTGCGTTCTACTACAATGACTGTGCTGACCACCCGGCTGGTGGCGGCGATGTACAGGAGCATAGGTTCCTTGGGGGTCGGAGCCGCCAAGACGGGTGGAGTAGTCAGGATCTTCTTCAACTGGAGAAAAGCTTCGTCTGCCTTATGGTTCCACTCGAAAAAAGTGGTCTTCTTCATGAGTTGGTATAAGGGGTGAGCTTTCTCGCCCAGCCGACTGATGAATCGGCCGATGGACGCCAAGTAGCCGGTGAACCTTTGCACATCCAGCAGTCGGCTGGGTACCTCCATTCTCTCAATGGCCTTGATCTTTATTGGGTTGCATTCTATGCCGCGTTCAGAGACAAGGAAGCCAAGGAGCTGGCCGGCTGGTACTCCGAAGACACACTTCTCGGGATTGAGCTTGATCTGGAATCGGCGTATGTTCTCAAAGGTCTCCTTGAGGTCTTCCAGCAGCGTTCCGTGCTTTTCCGTCTTCACCACCACGTCATCTACGTAGACGTGGGCATTTCCGCCGAGCTGGTTCAGGAGGCACTTCTGCATGCAACGCTGAAAGGTGGCGCTGGCATTCCTAAAGCCGAACGTCATGGTGAGGTAGCAGAAGGCTCCAAACGGTGTGATGAAGGCGGTCTTCAGTCTGTCAGCCGGGTTCAGCTTGATCTGGTGATATACTGAGTATGCATCCAAAAAACTCAACAGCTCGCATCCGGCTGTGTAGTCTATCACCTGATCGATTCTTGCTAGAGCAAATGGGTCCTTGGGGCAGGCCTTGTTGAGGCTCGTGTAGTCAATACACATTCGCCACTGCTTGTTCTTCTTCAGTACCAGGACCGGATTTGCTAGCCATTATGGAAAGAACACTTCCATAATGAAGCCGGCTGCTAGGAGTCGGGCTATCTCTTCTCCAACAACTCTTCTCTTCTCTTCTGATAGGCGGCACAGGGGCTGCCTGACCAGCTTTGCATCAGATCGGACATGTAACTTGTGCTCGACGAATTCCGTCGGTACACCTGGCATGTCTTTGGGGGACCATGCGAAGATGTCCAGATTCCATGGAGGAAATCGATGAGCTCGCCTTCCTATTTGCTGTCGAGGTTTGCACCTACGACGGTGTACCTCTCTAGGTGCTCCGGATCCAAGGGTATCTTCTTTGTCTCTTTGGCCGGTTTAAACAAACCCTCAGCCTCCGACTCTTTTGGGTTGGGTGATACCTCAGGCTGCTTGCCGGCCATCGCCACAACTCGCTCAAGGAGCCGCTTCTCGGCCACGATTACCAGGGACTCGGCCAGCCGACTACTCTCAGCCGCGCAAGCAGACGACTTCCGGTAGTCGCCAGCCACAGTCAGAATTCCTCTAGAACTGGGCATCTTCATCTTGAGGTAGGCGTAGTGGGGGACCGCCATGAACTTGGCCAAGGCGGGTCAGCCGAGTAGTGCATGGTATGGGCTCTCAAGGTCCACCACCTCAAACCAAACAGGCTCTCGGCGGAAGTGATCTTTGTCTCCAAAGAGGACGTCCATCAGGATCTTGCCAATTGGTGAGCAGGAAAGCCCAGGAACGATGCCGTGGAACACAGTTCGGCTGTTCTGAAGCTGTCTTTGCTTGATTCCTAACTTCTCCATGGTTGATGATGCTGCCTCCATCTATCAGAACTCGCGAGAAACGCGCGGCTCGTCTGTCCGTAGAAAAGGTGGCGTCCAGGACCAAGCCATAGGAGCCCGGACTCGGCATCACTTCTGGGTGGTCAGCCCTGCTCCAACTGATGGGCTTCTCGGACCAGTGCATGAACTCTGGCGTCTCCCATGCTACTGCATTCACCTCTTGTCGCTGCAGCCGCCTGCTGCGTCGATCATCAGCCATACTGGTAAACACCATGTAGGCTCCGTGCTCTTCAGGGTATTCGTCTTGTACTGCGCCGACTAGCCTGACAGCCGGTTGCTGGGGCGGAGGCGGAGGCAGCTGCCCAGCAGGCGGGGGAGGCAGGAGGCCATCTCCCTTAGCGATCCTGGTGAGCCAGTGGCACTTCCGGGTGGTGTGATTCGACGGCTTCGTGCCGCTATGGAACTTGCAAGGTCCATCCAGGGTCTGCTCATAGGAGAAGGCCGGCAACCAGTTTGGCTTGCCACCTTTCTGTCGCTTGGGTGGAGGTTGCTCATCTGGCTGCTGGGCTTCAACGGTCGCGACCTGCCGGCTGCTGGAAGCCGGCTGCGGGGCCTTGCGCTTGTGGTCGCCCTGCTGTTGTCGCCGGTTGGCGTCTGCCGCCGGAGTTTTTGGAGCTTGCGGGGCCACTTTGCCAGTTGTGCTGATTTGAATCTCCGCCTTCATGGAGGAGTCGGCCGTGGCGTACTTGTCTGCTATGATCAGCAGCTTGTCGAGGGTTTCTGGCTCATCACAGAGGAGCTTGTGCTTGAGTAGGGTGCCTTCTCTGCACCCGGCTGTGAAGTACTCGATGGCCTGCACCTCGTGCACGCCCTCACAATAGTTCCGAAGCTCGGCCCAACGCGTGAGGTAATCGCGAGTCGACTCGTTGGGGCCTTGCATGCACAAGGAGAGCTGATGAGGCTTGGGAGGACGCTTGTACGTGCTGGTGAAGTTGCGGACGAATGCTTCGGTGAAGTCGACCCAGCTGTTGATGCTGCGGGGCTTCAGGCTGTTCAGCCATGTCCGGGCCGTGCCCTGGAGCATGAGCGGAACGTACTTTACGGCGACAAGCTTGTTGCCGTTTGCTATGCTGACAGCCGTGGAGTAGTCGACTAGCCAGTCTTCCGGCTTTACGAAGCCGGTATACTTGGGCGTGTCTCTTGGGAGCGTGAACCCTCTGGGAAAGGGCTCGTCCTGAATGCGGGGCCCGAAACAAGGCGGACCCAGCTCGTCTTCTTCTTCCAGCGCCAAGGATCGGTGAAGTCGGTCGATCCGATGGCGGGCGTCATTCTCTCCAACTCCCTCTCGGCGGCCAAGGCGGTCGCCGAGAGTCGGATGGTCAACAGGCGGCGGGGAGACTCGCCTCTCCTTGCGGGGAGGGGGAGGCGGACAGTCGTCCCGTCGTTCCACTGCTCTCGGGCGGCCGTCTCGGTCGCGCTTTATGGTAATGCGAGTCCGACTGTGGCTGACAGCCGGCTCCTTGTCGATTCTTCCTTGGGCGCCGCCAGTCAGCGTCTGAGAAGTCACACCTTGATCTCGGTGAAGGTCGTCGTTTGGCCGGTGCGGCGCCTCCGTGCGGCAGCCGGCCTTGTTCTGCGTGGCGGCCGTGTCGAGGAGCCGCTGGACTCGCTCCATCATGAGGCGGCGTTCTTCGCCCTCGAAATTGTCCAGCTCATCCGCCGCTGCCTGGGCGGCTCGGATGTTCTCTGCTGGTGTAGCGTACACAGGGCGGCTTGCCCAGGTTGGCGATGGCTACGCCGCGCTGCTGGACCGCGCCAAGGCCGCTGGGCCCCGCCGGGGCCGGCGAGCCACCGACGGTGCGATCCATCTCCCGCTGGTAGGCTTCTGACAAGCGCCTCATGCTGGCCAGCTTCTTCGCGCCTTCAACAAGCTCAAGGCGGCGCACCTCCAACGTCTCTGCGTCAGCGTCTTCCGGAATGGGCGCAGTTAGGTCTTGTAGCGCCACGCCGAGTGAGTCGCGCGCTCTTCCACCGGGGAGCTCGTCATGACTGATGACGAGCACCTCGGTGACGGTGCTTCTGTTGCTCTCCGCGTGAGGGAGAGGTTCATCATAGACCACCACATTGGTGGGGAACACGTCGAGCGATGCGGTGTCAGATTCGACCAGCATCGGGTTGGTGGAGCCTACGGACTCTAAGTCTACGGCAGGCTCGCCGGAAATGTGGAGCTATTCTAGGAGGCCTGCGAGGGGGCTCTCGGGGCCGCCCGTGCATGCGTTGGATGGAGGTTCGTCGGAGAGGCGAACCTCGCCGACAAGTTCGGCCAGGCAGCTGGCTGCGCAGGTGATCTCAACGCTGCCTAGCGCGTCGGTGCAAACTCCGTCTGGCGTGCCTGGCTGGCTGCGCTTGCCAGGGAGAAAAAGGGTTCCCGTCCAGAATAGGTCTCCGGACGGCGGTGCACCAGGCCCCACGGTGGGCCAAAAGTCGGGGGTTTGGTGCGACATATGCCAAAGGATGGCTTATCATGGTGGGGGCGAGTAGAACGTCGCTGGTGCCTGGAAATGGGATGAGGTGAAGGCATGCACGCCGGCGAATATTACCCAACTTCAGGGCTCTCCGGGGAGATAATACCCCTACTGCTGCTCTGCGGGGTCTCCGCATGACCACTATGGCAAAGTGTTTACACGGTTGCTCCCTGAGCTGTTTCTTGGAGGTAGGAGAGGGCAAGGCTAGCTCTCTCCCTTCTATATGATCTGGCCTAGAGCTAATGGGTTCCAACCCTTTGCATGGGTGCCCTGGGGGGATTATATAGGCCTACCCCCCCCCAGGGGTACAATGGTAATCTGGCGGGACGTGGGCCCAGCCGTCGGCGCCTCTGGCCTCCGTCTTCCCCGCCGACCGCTGGGGCCCGCCGACTGGCGAGCCCTGCCGACTGGCCTGTTACGGAGCCGACAGGCCGCGTCCGCCGCGAGCGGGTCTTGCCGGCTGTTGATTACTGTGCCGTGCTTCTGATGACGCGGGCTTGATCATGGGGTCGTGGCAACAGCCCCGCTGCATAGCGGGCGATCACTATTGCCACTCTCCATCACATCTTGATTAATGGTGCGTGGGCCCCGGGGGAGGGCTCGGCCGACTCCCCCGGGCTGACTCCCGACGGGTCCGACTGGTGGTCCTCCTGCCGTCTCCTGGGGTCTCACCGACTGGTGGGACCCGCTGCCTCTGAGCCGTACAAACAAGCCGTCGTGGGTGCAGGATTCGGTCCTGCGGTGCTGATGTCAGGGCCGGCATGGCAACAGTGCCACGCCGCATGGAGATCTTCCGGGATACGGCGTGTTGTGTCCATGCCTGCCCTTGGTAAGGGGCGGGAGTGGGTTTCACTGTAGCCACTCTCCCGCCGCGTCCCCCTTGGTGAGGTCACGAGGTTTGTTGGAGTCGCAGGCCGACTCCCCAAAGCCGGCTTCTCCAGAAGTCGCCAGTCAGGAGTCGGCTTACCCTGCGGTCGTCCCTGGGACTCAGCCACGAGTGGTCAGTCGGCCGTCTTGCCATTGACTTCTTGAAGGCGGCTCTTCGTCCTGGGGCCTTGAGGGGCGCAGCCTGCCCCGATGTCTTGAAAGGTTCTGGGGCTCGGGTTGGCCTACCTGTGGCCCATTACTCCGACACTACTAGTAAAGGTGTGGGTTTTGTGATATGACGGGTCATGACGGCCACACCGGTGTTACAGGTGAGTCTCGACTGTAGCACCTCGCAGTGATTTGGTGGATGGCACGCGGGGCCGGATGTTTTGAAATGTCCCGCATGTAGATAGAGCGGCTGGTCATATAGGAGTGCTCAATATTGTGCACCGCGACCAAGGCAGAGAGGAAAACAAGAGAACTACGTAATTAGTGCATGAGTTTAATTAGGGTAGTTTGTAAAGTACGAGATACATTCCTCCAATCGCAAAATGCCTTGGTTCATGAGATTTGAGATTTGAGCCCTATAAACCGGAAGGGAGGGAGTACTGCACAGGGTGTAGTCTAGTCACTTGTTGAAATCTCTAGAAAGGCAAATGCTCCTTTCCGGTTTACAGGGCTATACTACTCCCTCCATCTATGTGTGTAAGTCATCTTACGAAAACCAAATAGTCCCAAAACACTTACGCGCGGTGCATTAACTTCTACCTTGTTTCTTGTTTCTTGACATATCAACCAATAAGACATGAGAGGTGTGCATGCTTTTAATGACTTGCAATGGCTAGTTTATTGCATGCAATGCTATTAATTAGCAAATAAACATTGGTGACCCCAGGAGGAAACGGTGCTAAGCGCGTGGACCTATGCAGAATGAGTATCAACCAATGGATAATGGAGTCTAATTGTTAAACAATAGCATTTTTGTCTCATGCAAGAGCCTGGCTAGTACTCCAAGGAACCGCACCACGCGAGCGTTTGCAACTGCCACGTTTGGGTTCTGCTTGGCTCTTCGCATCTTCGAGAAGACGAACAATAATGATGTTACTCCTACTTCTACAGTATCGAATCCACTGCTGCATGTCCATCCACCTCGTGCGGGAGGGATAGCAAAAGCTTCAACTTACTGCTCCTGCCTTTGCATCCATGACAGGTGGGCCCAACAGGTGGTTGGCCCTCCTGTCATGCAGCCAAAGGCAGGTGCAGTTAAGGCACCGGAGCTCAGTCCGCGAGGGAGAGGGCGTTGTAGTAATCAAATTTCCCGGTCTTGTACGAGTTGACGAAGATAGGGGTTGCTTGCTTGCTAGGGTTGCTCACTATGTATATATAGGTCGGAGCCTCCGCGCTTGCTTGCTAGGGTTGCTCTATTCACACACTCTCATCCTCTCCAAATTTAAACAAGACAGGGGTGGTAACACTGTCTTTCTCCCTTCAAAAAACACTGGCTTTCTATCCTCACCGCTGGTTACAGATCCGAACGTATCCCCCTCCGCCGATGAAGGGGAGGAGGGACAGCGTTTAGGCCATCGTCGACAGCGAGGGAGGAGACCCACTGTCGGCCGCACCATTATCTCTGGCCGAGCGCCGGCGCGGGAGGTCCTCCGATACCTTCATCGTTTCCTGTGGGTGGATCCGGCCTCCCACCGCCCACCTATCCACACCCCGACGACCTTCAGGTATATCTTCGTTCGAAACCGCCTTAGCTCTACTTCCCCAGCTCGCTACGTCGCTGCATGTGCATCATTTTCTACCTCTCAGCCCCTCTCGATCGGATGGTCCAACGTCACACATTTTTTTTCTATTGTTAGAGGTAAAGCTACTTCATGGAGTCAAATCTTGTACTCCCTCTGTCCGAAAATACTTGTCATTGAAATGGATGTATCTAGATGTATTTTAGTTCTAGACACATCCATTTTGATGACAAGTAATTCCGGACGGAGGGAGTACTTGGTTCAAACAAGAAATAAAGTGGGGTGGGGGAATTTAGTATGTACATTAGACTTGGTACAAACAGGAAGGAAAGGGGGTGAAAGTAGTACAGACTGGTCATCCAACCGGTCTCTTGGTCGAAAATGGAAATATAGGGGTAACACAGTACACAGTGGTATGACCAGGACTAGATTTGCTATCCACACATAGGAGTAGGTTGCTAGAGTGAACAAAAATGGGACCAACCCAGATATGTTTCTTGGATGTTTGTTTCTCGGGGCAACAAACTATGAATCACCACTTTATGCCACTGTTTACGTACATGGTGCTGGACTGCTGGTGCACCCACTGTTATAAGCCATGACAAGTTTAGCCAAATGTTTTTGCCTGTAATTGTTTGAGACTCTGTCTGTTTCCTCTGTGCCTTTTTGTGCAAACAGGGATATCCAATTCACCTGCCTGATGTTGTGACCTTTTGGTGCACTGCACAAAACTCTTCTTAAAAGAAGTGACTTTTGTGCTGTTTAACTAAATGTCAGAATGGAACAGTTGGTTCATTTTGGTGGAACTGCACAAAGCGAGATCTGTGTTCCAATCCTCATCATCCATATTGGCGCCATAACCTTCCTTTAGGTAAGAATGATATTTAATGCATGTGTTCATCTCTATTTTCCGACTGCCATGAGAAAATAATCCTGTTTTTTATTAGTACACTTGTACTCCCTCACTGACAAAACCAATTCTGAATTAGAAGGCCAATCATGTACTTGGATTCACCAACTGGTGAGGAGAAAGAGAAACAAAGCATGAAGAGGAAGAAGAAGAATAATAAACAGTGCCAAGGCAATCTTGCTGAAGCCAGAGGCCTTAGTCGAGGCCATTCAAGGGCTCCGGCAACGACTACCTTACATGTGAGACGATCCTCCAGGGAGCCCTTCCACTTCTGCTGTCTCACTTAATTAATTAGGAGTACTTAAGTACCACTAATTTATTACTGCCTAATTTTCCTGTTGGAGCTAAACAAATCTTTAGTAGGACCCTATGCTGAATCATGTACGTGTGTATGTTTGTCTATGGAGGTGAATCATTTGGTGGAGCAGGGAGGGAATATTATTAGTGTCATTACATAATAGTGCTATTGTTTTGCATGTCAATTTATTGTCATTGGTTCAATGAGGCAATGTTTTGCATATTGTCCATCATGAATTTGATGCTACTGGTTAAGTAATATGCTAATGTCTTCCTATCCTTCTCACTAAGCTAATGAAGGTTTCACCTTGTTCCTACTTGTGCAAAGGGATCATGTTGTGCCAATCATACATTAAATGGAACTACACAAGACAATACAATGAACTGTATCCCAGCCAGTGCTTTAACTCTGCTAGAAGTTCTTGATAATCTTTCGATATAATCTCAGCACTGGTAAATAAGAGTGATTTCAACCATACATTTGAAGTGTACAAAAATATATACTATTGTGTGATTCCAGTGAGTGCTTTATCATCTCTTATGGGACTACATGAATAAGCTATTTTTCTCAGGTTGGTATGGGCCTAAGGCCTTCATCCATATTAGTTTGTTATCATCTCTATTTGTATCGTGCTACTGTCATGAGAAACACATTTATCTTTGCACGTTAAAGTTTTGCAACCTATGATAAATGGCAATGCTTTGAGTGTTGAGTTGAGCTAATTGGCACTGATTAAATAAACTAATACCTCTCTTTAAGCAAGACTACTATGTTGCTAACTTTACCCATTAAGATAATGAGGGTGCTTCTATTTGTTAGTGTATGTTTCATAAACTAGTTCCACTATTACAGTATTCTCACTCTCTCAATATATGAGCCAACAGGGATGCTCGATTTTGGTGGAACTGCACAAAAACTTTGGGTGCTTCATTGCCTCGACAGCTTCCCTCCTTTCCTGTCAGTCGCTAAACTTCGCATGCTTTCTTCCTTTGCTGTCAGTCGCTTGACTTATCTCGTCTTCCAATCAAAGGAAATAGTAATTGATATACTACCTCACATAGGTTGGTACTGGTCTTTATCCTGATTATTGTGCCTGTCATATGTATTGGTAATTTGGTATTGTGCTACTGTTTGCTGATTTCATAAAGGAGTAATTTGGAGCCTGAACCCGCAGGCAAATCATTACATCGGGTGATTTCAGTAGAACTGCACAAAATGATCAGATGGACAGGTACTTATGCTGCTGCTATGTACTCCAAAGTTCACTCAAACAAGCATCGATGTTGACAAGAAGTGCCTATATTCATTCGAGTATCAACCGATGTCAACCAATTGTCAAACTCCAAGTGTTAGGAGAGTGAACGCCAAAAATATTGCTTTGTTCAGATTGTCTGTGCTGCCTCTTATGTACTCGAAAGTTTACTCGTATAAGAACTAATTTTAGCAAGAAGTACCTCCGATTGAACACCATTTACCAGTCTGTACCTTAGGTAATTAAAGTTCATCCATGGATCATATTGGTTGTGATCTCAATCATTTGGATGCATAAACATACTGAACATGTGTATATCTGTATCTTTTTGTAAATTATGTATGAATATTGTCGTGTGATCTATCAATCATTTGGATGCATAGATATGCTGAGCGTGTGTATATATGAATCTTTTGAGTTGTTGATTGTGAATGTTGGCTATGGATATGAACGTGTCCTGTGAACCTGAGTTTGATATGAATGTTTACCTTTTCTGTTGTATTTGTGTGTGAACTTGTTAGTATGCCTACTGTGGGGTATAAAACGCAGGTCTCTTATAAAAGTAATGATGTGTCCAATTTATGTTTTCCCTTCTAACCACATTATATATATTTATATTATTCCTATTATCGTATATTTTATAGAGACTTATATATACATTATAAAAACATCCCAACTTATAAAAGTAAATGTTTAACGGAAGTTGGCAAGGAAAATCCTGGTTGTTTTTGACTCACAGGCAAGGAAAATCCTGGTGATTGCGTACAAAAGCTTGCGAAGATTTTAAGGACCAATTTAATAATAACGCGCTCATTTTTATTTTGAGCAATAACTCGCTAATTTCTTAATTATATATATAAAAAATGTGCCACTCCGGTTTATTTTTGATATTAATTGCTCCTTCTAACATAACATTATACTCCCTCCGTCCAAACATACTTGTCATCAAAATGGACAAAAAGGGATGTATCTAAAACTAAAATACATCTAGATACATCCCATTTATCCATTTTGATGACAAGTATTTCCGGACGGAGGGAGTATATATAACGAGCCCACCTAATACGTGTATTTCAAGGAAGTGCAAATGGGCTGGGATTTCTTAGAAAATATAAATGGGCCTGATTGACGCGAAATTATTTGTTCACCCAGCCCAGCAAATGGAGTGTACATTCTAGAAAACATGGGTTAAATATATGCCACATTTTTGTAGGCTGACATGTTGGCCAATAGGTCGAAGCCTACGCAGGGTGTTGTCAACTTGGTCAACAAATGATTGTGTCATCCACAGCCATTGGATTTATATCCAACAGCCAGCATGCACCTTCAATCTCTCGTCTTCTTCCTCCAGCGTCGCCGGGACCACCTGGTCCAGCCTCCGGCGGCTAGCGGCTCTGCTTAGCACGCATCGCTGCGAAGCACTACCCCACCGCCGGCCAGGCTATCCCTCCACCCCTCGACACCTCCTGTTATTCTCCATAGACTACAGCCCCACGCCGCAACAGAACCTGTTATAACCCTTCTCCTCCTCTCAATCTGCGACTCCACTGCCGCGTTTTCCCATATTCGAGTCGTTCCCGTCCGGGGCCTCGCCGTCGTCCATCGCATCGCTGCGCTCGGTGCGGCGTGGTCAACAAACGAGAGTCATCAGAAGAGGACTTTTCGTAGAGAGCCTGATGGCTAGGACCCACAAGGTCCATGGTCGCACGCAAGGAAAGTTCCTCCTTATTAAGCTGAAAAAATGTTTCCTCCACCTGACAGCTAGGACCCACCGGCTGTATCTTCGCACGGAAGGAAGTGCCTCCTTGTTTTGCGAAAAAATTATTCCTCCCGTTGACAGCTGGGACCCGTCAGATTTGGTGACTGACTTGTGGGCCTACTAAGCGGACGTGTACGCACGGCTTTGTCAACTTAATCAACAAATGATTCTAGCAGCTAGACTGTTGGATGTTAATCCAACAGCCGTGCTCCTTCTTCAACCTTTGTTCTTGCTCTTGTCTCCCGTGGGCGGCACTGCAGCTGTGCTGCCGCGCACCCGAACCTGTGAAGTTTCCCACTCCTCTCCATCTGCGACTCCACTGCAGCTTAATAAATAGTAACATCTTCGGTTTTAGCCCAGTTTTCCGTAGATTAACCAGGCAATTCTCTTCTTCTTAATTAATCGACGAGGCAATTCTTTTGCCTCCGTTTTGAAAAAAAAATAGTAACGTCTAACTGAGCCAGTTAGTTAGATGCGTACACTTGGTGTAGTAGGATCTTTATTTAGTTTGATGCATACACTTGTTCTTTTTTGGTAGCCCTTTTGTAAGGATGGCTGATGTTTGGTTTGGAAGAGAGAGCTGCGTCTTCACTCTTTTGGCCTACTTACTGCATCTGTTGCACCCCCAGCCCTGGTTGCTGTTGCTGCTGTTTTCAATGTACAATCAGTAGTATATTTCGTCTGTTGGTTGAATAAATGTGTTGTTAGAATGACAAACACAATGTTTTGGAAGTCGTTGCACGGTTCGATCCTTTAGTGCCCCGTACCGTACGTAGCACATACTATTTATCATACGGAACACATTTTTTTTGAAACTCGGAACACATTATCTGGAAGGCCCAATAGAGAAGCTCATAATTAACTGGAAGGGAGGCTCTCACATGAATCTGGCCTAGGTACATGCTCACGGTCCCCTAAACATAAATAAGTAAATAAATAAATAAATAAATAAATAAAGCTAAATGTTCATGCATCAGTACTTTGGGAAAATAGGTAGCCCGGTATTTCTTTTTAAAGAGTACCCAAGCTAGGCCTATTTGTTTTCTCCGAATTACTGGGCTGCAAATCTTTCAAGACGAGGAGGGATGCATTCCGGCCTGGCTTAAGAGTATGGTCAATGTCTGCTAAAAGTAATATCAAAACGGGTTGAAAATTCTAAAAAAATTATAGCAAATGGGATATAAGTTTCTTTTTTTGTTTTTGTTCTTCACTGATATCTTATATGTATTTCATTGGATTTAACATGACATAGTACTAATTTATTTTTAAATTTGTTTTAGTATGGCTATTAATTTTTGGATTAATAATATTTTGCTCCCTAGTAAAAATTTGCGAATTTTCAAAATTTCCCACATATTTAGTTAATTTTTTGACCCTGGTACTGACCAGAAAATGGCCAACAATTCTAAAAATGGAAAACGGGCTACAATAAATTCCATATGAATTAGAAAATGAGTAAAAATTATAAAAATAATAGCAAATGGGATGTACACGCCACAGATTTTGAGGCTGACTTGTTTACGCAAGGCTTTGTTAGTGAACACATGATTCTAGCAGTAGTTAGTGTTGGATGTCCATCCAACGGCCGACGTGCTTCTTCAATCTCTGATCTTCCTACTCCAGCCGCCTAAACTAGCGCCGGCGGGACTGCCTGCTCCCTCCTCTTGTGGCCTGCTGTGATGCCGCGCAGGCTTCCCCGGCCCACCCTACTCCCTCCGCTGGCCTGGCCGCACGCAATCAACTGCCTCCTTATTACGCGAAAAAAATTATTCCTCCCACTGAAATCTGGGGCGCACCGGTTGGGAGGCTGACCTGTGGGCCTACTAAGTTGACGCGTACGCAAGGCTTGTCAACTTAGTCAAAAAACCATTCTAGTAGCAGTAACCGTTGGATTTGAATCAAACTGTCCTGCTGCTTCTTCAATCGCTGCTCTTCTTGCACCAGCCGCCCAAACCAGCGCCGGGGAGACTGCCTGCTCCAGCCACCACTGGCCGGCTGTGCTGCCGATGAGGCCTCATCGCCCCCTACTACTCCCACCGCTAGCCAGGCCCTGCGGTGATGGCAGCCTCACACCGCAGCCGAACCAGTGAACCCTCGTACTCCTCTCCGCGTGGGCATCCACTGCCGCGTCTTCCCCAGCTCCGCGTCGTCCCCTTCCTAGGCCTCGCCGTCGTCCACTACCTTGGTTCTCTTGGTCCGGCGTGGTCAACGTGGTCAACGACATTCAATTGGAAGAGTACTGTACGTGGAGAGGCTGACAGCTGGGTCCACGGCCACAACCCAGTTTTTTGTGATTTGCCAAGTAAGTCGCTTTGTCAGGCCTGTTGGGCTGCAAATCTTTCAAGACGAGGAGAGCTTTCATTCGGCTGGCGAGAAAATGGCCCATCAGTAATGAGAAATGGGCTGTACATTTTTAAAACACATCAAACCGACAATTACTTTAATTTTTATGCGTGGAGAATTTGTTGGATTTATATTGATATACATTTATTTTTAAAATCAGTTTGAATGTGAGTCGAAATTTCGGATTAAAAACAGTTCGGACCGCACCGAAATATGCAAAATTTCGTATAATTTTTAACCATGGCCACAATATGGGCTGTAATGCTAACAAAAAGAATATGGGCTCCAAAAAAACCTTAATAATTAGCAAATGGGCTGTAAATTATTAGAAATAATGGCAGATGGGTTGTATTCTGTTTTCCACAGATTTGAGGCTTTCCTAAAAAAAGGTTGACGCACAAGCAGTGACTGTTGGATGGCCATCCAATGGCCGTCGTGCTTCTTCAATCTCTGCTCTTTCTGCTCCAGCCGCTCAAACAGGCGCCAGCTGGACTGCCTGCTCCCCTGCGGCCGGCTCTGCTGCCGCGCAGGCCTCACTGCCCCACCGTACTCCCATCGCTGGCCTAGCCATCCCTCTACTCACCCACACCTGCTGTTATTCTTCGGTGATGGCAGACGAACCAGTAAACCCTCGTACAGTCGTACTCCCTTCCGCGTGGGAAACAACTGCCGAGTTTTCCCTGCCTCTGTGTCGCTCCCTTCCTAGGCTTCGCCATCGTCCACCGCCCTGGTGCTCTCGGCGCGGCCTGGTTAACGTGGTCAACGACCAACATGCATCTGAAGTGGACTTTACATGGAGAGGCCGACAGCTAGGTCCACGGCCGCACGCAAGGAAATGCCTCCTTATTACGCGCAAAATAATGATTCCTCCACCTGACATCAGGGACCCACCGAAAGGGCCTCTGTATTTTGTGAAAAAAATGTTACCACCGCTGATAGCTCGGACCCACCAGCTATATCTTCGCACGCAAGGAAGTGCCTTCTTATTACGCACAAAAAAATGAATACTCCCCTGTTAGCTGGGACCCAGTATAGTGGCAGGCTGACTTGTGGGCCTACTAAGTTGACGGGGACGGAGGGCTTTGTCAACTTAGTCAATATGCACGATTCTAGCTCCAGTGATCGTACGATGTCCATCCAATGGCCGTAGTGCTTCTTCAACCTCTGGTCTTTTTGCTCCAGCCGCCCAAACCAGCGCCGGTCGTGCCTCGTGCTCCTGCCTCCCGTGGCCGGCTGTGATGCGGGGGAGGCCTCACCGCCCCCTACTACTCCCACCTCTGGCTATGCCATCGCTCTACTCACCCACACCCCATGTTATTCTGCGGCGACGGCAGCCTCACACCGCAGCGAACCAGTGAACCCTCGTACTCCTCTACGCATGGGCATCCACTTCCACGTCTTCCCCGGCTCCGCGTCATCCCCTTCCTAGGCCTTGTTGTCGTCCACCGCCCTGGTGCTCTCGGTGCGGCGTGGTCAACATGGTCAAGGAACGGCTTCCATCGGACGCCAACTGTACGTGGAGAGGCTGACAGCTGGGTCCACGGCCGCAGCAAGGAAGTGCCTCCTTATTACGTGCAAAATAATTATTCCTCCACCTGACAGCAGGGACCCACCGGGCGGGCCACCATATTTCACCCCCCTGACTGCTGGGACTCACCAGCTAAATCTTCGCACGCAAGGAAGTGCCTGACAATCGGGACCCACCTGGTCGAAGCGTACGTAGCGTTGTCGTTCTGGTCGCGAACGTGTACGTACATATATACTGGTGGATGTAGAGGCGCACACGTGTCGTAGTAGAGGCGGCCAGGGTGCAAGAAATAAAATACGTCCACGTATGTGTACATACGGGCGGGGTCTCGAACGCCTACTCGCACATACGTACGGCTAGGGCTCGTGTACATGGCTGGGTCGGAACGGAGAAACGGCGTCGTCGTCGTGTTCGTGGGGAGGCAATGGAATACGTCGTGTTCATGCGGAGGCAACGGAATGCGTCGTGTTCATGGGGAGGCAACGGAATGCATCGTGTTTATGGGGAGGCAACTGAACGCGTGGGAGCCAACCAGCTGGGTTGGAACGGAATGCGTGGTCGTCTTCATCGGGAGGGCTTGGACGGAACAGGCGATGGAAACGAGGCCTGGCGTACCGCACAACGGAGGAAACGGACCTCCTACGTTCGGAACGGGGTCCTGTTAATCGAGAGGGGTCTGGCGTACCGCAAAACGAAGGAAACGGCCCTCCTACGGTCGAAACGAGGGTCCTGTTCATCGGGAGGGGTGTGGCGTACCGCAAAACGGAGGAAACAGACTTGTGTTGGAACGCTATGGTCGAAACGGGGGTCCTATTCATCGGGAGGTGTGTGGTATACCGCAAAACGGGACTCCATGGGATACGGTTCATCTCCACCATCGACCCCCTCCAGCCTCCACGAGCTACTGTTCATCCACCGTCGACCTCCTCCAGCATCCACCTGTGACTGTTCATCCACGGGCTCCTGTTCATCCAGCCTCCACGGCGCGCTACTCCACCGGCTACTGTTCAACCAACCCTCTCCATGGGCTCCTGTTCAACCACCCCTCCACGGGCTACTGTTCATCCTGCCCTCCACCGTCTATTGTTCATCCAGCCCTCCACGGGGTGGTCCTGTTCATCCAGCCCTCCACGGGGTCCTGTTCATCCAGCCCCAACCGGCTCGATCGATCGGGGTCCTGTTCATCCAGAGGCAACACCACGGGGTCCTGTTCATCCACCCCCACCGGGAACTATTCATCCAACCCCCCACCCCCCGCAACACTCACTTTTCATCTAGAGGCAGGATCGATCGGCTTTAGTTAGCAGTAGTAGCGAAGGAATCACTCGATCAGGTTCATTTAACAGCCATCGATCGATCGCTCGGGTTGAGTAACGCGTAGCCTGCAGTGCAATCGCTCGGGTTTAGTTAGAGCCCAACGCCTCGCTCGGGTTCTGTTGGAGCCAACGCCTCGCACACACACGCGTACGTGTATGAGAGAAGCGCGCATCGCTCGGCCCCCGACCTCCCACCGTAACCGGGAACTCCCCGAAATTTTCCTCGCCCTCGCTTCTACCACGGTTTTTTCCGTCATGGACGGCCCAAAGAATGTCATGCAGCTGCGTCTCCGGCCCGCCCAGGACGAAAAGCCCATTTTATGTCATGATTTTTTGTCATAGAAGTAGGAGCCCACCACATCTATGATGATACCGGGTTGTTTCACAATTATCGTCATAGAAGTGTCATACGTATGACAGAAAAAAATTCTTTCGGCCCAAAATGTCACGGATCTGTCTTTTTTTGTAGTGATAATCATTATTCTTACTATTCAATTCATTGAGCAAATCATTTTGAGCTTTAAGTACTTGTTCTACTTGAGTGGTAACCATAGAAGCATGTTTACTAATAAGTTGAAGTTCACCTTTGACATTAGCCATATAATCACCCAAGTGTTCAAGCATATCAGCACTGCGTTTTATTTCTCTACCAAAATAAGCATTGAAGTCTTCTTGCTTAACCATAAATTTATCAAACTCATCTAAGCATGGGCTAGCAAACTTAGTAAATGGGATTTCAGCTTTATCATATCTATAGAGAGAATTTACCTTTACTACCTATGTTGGGTTATCAAGACCGTGTATTTCTTCAATAGGAGATGGATTAAAATTATGCATTTCTTCGACAGGCGGTAAATTAAGACCATGTATTTCTTCAATAGGAGGTAAATTCTTAACATCTTCAGCTTTAATACCCTTTTCTTTCATGGATTTCTTTGCCTCTTGCATATCTTCGGGACTGAGAAATAGAACACCTCTCTTCTTCGGAGTTGGTTTAGGAATTGGCTCAGGAAGTGTCCAATTATTTTCATTATTCAACATATTGTTTAATAGAATTTCAGCTTCATCTGGTGTTCTTTCCCTGAACACAGAACCAACACAACTATCCAGGTAATCTCTGGAAGCATCGGTTAGTCCATTATAGAAGATATCAAGTATTTCATTTTTCTTAAGAGGGTGATCAGGCAAAGCATTAAGTAATTGGAGAAGCCTCCCCCAAGCTTGTGGGAGACTCTCTTCTTCAATTTGCACACAATTATATATATCCATTAAAGCAGCTTGTTTCTTATGAACAGGGAAATATTTAGCAGAGAAGTAATAAATCATATCCGAGGGACTACGCACACAACCAGGATCAAGAGAATTAAACCATATCTTAGCATCACCCTTTAATGAGAATGGAAATATTTTAAGAATATAAAAGTAACGAGTTCTTTCATCATTAGTGAACAGGGTGGCTGTATCATTTAATTTAGTAAGATGTGCCACAACAGTTTCAGATTCAAAGCCATAAAAAGGATCAGATTCAACCAAAGTAATTATATCAGGATCAACAGAGAATTCATAATCCTTATCAGTAACGCAGGTAGGTGAAGTAGCAAAAGCAGGGTCAGGTTTCATTCTAGCATTAAGGGATTCCTGCTTCCATGTAGCTAATAACCTCTTTAGATCATATCTATCATTGCAAGCTAAAATAGCTCTAGTAGCTTCTCCATCCATAACATAACCCTCAGGAACAACAGGCAATTCATATTTATTAGGGGGAGAGTCGTCATCATCACTTTCATCAATATTATCAGTTTCAATAATTTCATTCTCTCTAACCCTAGCAAGTTGTTCATCAAGAAATTCACCAAGTGGCATAGTAGTATCAAGCATAGAAGCGGTTTCATCATAAGTATCATGCATAGCGGAAGTGGCATCATCAATAACATGCGACATATTAGAATCAATAGCAGAAGCAGGTTTAGGTGTCGCAAGCTTACTCAAAACAGAAGGTGAATCAAGTGCAAAGCTAGATGGCAGTTCCTTACCTCCCCTCGTAGTTGAGGGATAAATCTTGGTTTTTCGATCTCTCAAGTTCTTCATAATGATAAGCAGATATAAATCACAAGTGACTCAAAGAATAGAGCAATGCTCCCCAGCAACGGTGCTAGAAAATAGTCTTGATAACCCACAAGTATATGGGATCGCAACAGTTTTTGAGGGTAGAGTATTCAACCCAAATTTATTGATTCGACAGAAGGGGAGCCAAAGAATATTCTCAAGTATTAGCCGCTGAGTTGTCAATTCAACCACACCTGGAAACTTAGTATCTGCAGCAAAGTATTTAGTAGCAAAGTAATATGATAGTAGTGGTAACGGTAGCTAAAGGTAATGATAGTAAAAATATTTTGGTATTTTGTAGTGATTGCAACAATAGCAACGGAAAAGTAAATAAGCGAAGAACAATATATGGAAAGCTCATAGGCAATGGATCTGTGATAGAGAATTATGCCGGATGCGGTTCATCTTGTAACAGTCATAACCTAGGGTGACACAGAACTAGCTCCAATTCATCAATGTAATGTAGGCATGTATTCCGAATATAGTCATACATGCTTATGGAAAAGAACTTGCATGACATCTTTTGTCCTACCCTCCCGTGGCAGCGGGCTCCTAGCGGAAACTAAGGGATATTAAGGCCTCCTTTTAATAGAGTACCGGACCAAAGCATTAACACATAGTCCTGATTATTGTCACTTCGGGGTTGCCGGATCATAACACATAGTAGGTGACTATAGACTTGCAAGATAGGATCAAGAACTCACATATATTCATGAAAACATAATAGGTTCAGATCTGAAATCATGGCACTCGGGCCCTAGTGACAAGCATTAAGCATAGCAAGGTCATAGCAACATCAATCTCAGAACATAGTGGATACTAGGGATCAAACCCTAACAAAACTAACTCGATTACATGATAAATCTCATCCAACCCATCACCGTCCAGCAAGCCTACGATGGAATTACTCACGCACGGCGGTGAGCATCATGAAATTGGTGATGGAGGGAGGTTGATGATGACGATGGCGACGGATTCCCCTCTCCAGAGCCCCGAACGGACTCCAAATCAGCCCTCCCGAGAGGTTTTAGGGCTTGGCGGCGGCTCCGTATCATAAAACGCGATGAAACCTTCTCTCTTATTTTTTTCTCCCCAGAAGCAAATATATATTGTTGGAGTTGAGGTCGGAGGAGCTCCAGGGGGCCACGAGGTAGGGGGCGTGCCCGGGGGGCAGGCGCGCCCCCACCCTCGTGGCTAGGGTGTGGGCCCCTGGTCTTGATCTTTTGCCAGTATTTTTTATTATTTCCAAAAATACGCTCTGCGAAGTTTCAGGTCATTCCGAGAACTTTTGTTTCTGCACATAAATAACACCATGGCAAGTCTGCTGAAAATAGCGTCACTCCGGGTTAGTTCCATTCAAAGGGCAAAAGTGTTTGGAAAAGTAGATAGACGGAGACGTATCATGTTTCCAACCAATTGCCGAAAGTCCTGATGTGTTCACATGTGATCCAGTCATCACACTACTCCGAGTGTTTCGAGCGCAGAATGTTCTTGTGTTCATCGACATGCGCGGTCACCAAGGTAGATTTCTGTAGAACTGTGTAGTGTGCTTGAGACCAAGAATGCTCGTCCCTACATATTATTGAGTCCCCTCCTAGCGTGCCTTTTCCTGTCAGTCTCCCCTCATACCGCGATTGAGGGAGACCAATCTTCTTAAGGTCAGGAATGAAGTCAACACAAAACCCAATGACATCCTCTATTTGATGGCCCATGGAGATGCTTCCTTCTGGCCTAGCGCGATTACAGACATATTTCTTTAGGACTCCCATGAACCTCTCAAGGGGAACAATTGTGTAGAAATACGGGGCCCAGAAAGACAATCTCGTCAACTAGATGAACTAGGACGTGCGTCATGATATTGAAGAAGGATGGTGGGAACACCAGCTCGAAACTGACGAGACATTGCGCCACATCACTCCTTAATCCTTGGTAGGATTTCTGGATCGATCACCTTCTGAGAGATTGCATTGAGGAATGAACATAGCTTCACAAGGGCTAATCGAATGTTTTCTGGTAGAAGCCCCCTAAATGCAACCGAAAGCAGTTGCGTCATAATCACATGGTAGTCATGAGACTTTAGATTCTGGAAATGTTTCTCTACCATATTTATTTTTCCATTTATTTTCGACGAGAAGCCAGACGGGACCTTCATACCGAGCAGGCGTTCAAAGAAGATTTCCTTCTCTTTGGTAAGAGCGTAGCTGGCAGGACCTTCATACTGCTTTGGAGGCATGCCGTCTTTTTGGTGCAAACGTTGCAGCCGGTCCTCCTGAGCCTTCGGTGTATCTTTTGTCTTCCCATACACGCACAAGGAGCCTAGCAGGTTCACGATAAGTTTTTCGTCACGTGCATCACGTCGATTGAAGAGCGGACCTCTAGGTCTTTCCAGTAGGGTAGGTCCCAAAATATAGATTTCTTCTTCCACATGGGTGAGCGTCCCTCAGCGTCATTCGGAACAGATAGTCCGCTGGGACCCTTTCCAAAGATTACAAGTAAATTATTGACCATAACAAGTATGTGATCACCGGTACACATGGCGAGCTTCTTCCGGTGACCTACCTCGCCTTTGAAATGCTTGCCTTTCTTTCGACAATGATGGTTGGTCGGAAGAAATTGACGATGCCCCGATGTCGGTGTGAAAACCGGCAGATCTCGGGTTAGGGGGTCCCGAGCTGTGGATTCTCGGATCAATGGTAATAGGAATGAAGGAGACAATATTTTACCCAGGTTCGGGCCGTCTTGATGGAGGTAAAACCCTACGTCCTACTCTTGTTTATATTGATGGAGTATCAAGTATAGAGTTGATCTACCTCGAGATCATATGTTGTGGTCTAAAACCTGAGGTTATGATGAATAATGTCATAATGATCTAGCATATATGAGATGTTGTAATGATCTATCAACTAGCCTGGCCTCGGCTTATATAATATACTGGAGGCCTAGGATAACAAGAGTCCTAGCCAAATACGTTGGTGGAGAGGAGTCCTTGTCTTGATCACCAACTCTTGTGGAATCTTCCTTGTATGCGGCATGGGCTGCCCGAAGTGGCTCATGAGTAAACCGCCATGGGGATCCTCAGCCCGATCCACCTGGTCGGGAGACGACATGGTGAGTACCCCCTCGTCCAGGACATCGTCAATAGCCCCCTGAACCGGTCTCCATGTTGGGGACGCTCCTCGATTCTTCCAAATGGCTCTTCATCTTCGGTCGTCGGTCTTGAAAACTAGTTCAACAAATCTTCCCATCTTCGATCTTGAGGATCGATGAAGTGAGTCCGGAGAGTTTACATGTCGGGTATCTGAGGAGCCCCTTAAATCTTTGGCCTTTATCAATGCCTTGTTATATTTACGCCACACCTCGGGTTAGAAGTGCTTCCCGTGCGGCGGTGTATCCGAGCTCCAACGCTGGACTATAACCGAGCTTTCTTTTTGCAGCAGCCTCCAACACTATTCGGCATCACTTGCATCCAAGCTCCAATGCTGAACTAAATCCGCGGCGCCTTTTTATAGCTGAGCTCCGGCGATGGTCGGCATACGAGGTATCATAGATTACCTTGGCCTCTGCAAATTTGAATGAGTTCATCCGAGCTTTAATGCCGGAGTAGTCTTCTATGGAATGAGCCATTCAAATCCGAGCTTTATGCCGGACCACTTCCGAGCTCCAACATCGGATTACATCCGACGTGTCATAAACTACCTTGTTCATTAAAAGATTGAACGAGTTCAGCCAAGCTTAATGCCAGAAATTCCCTCTATGGAGCCAACCGCTTGCATCCGAGCTTTATGACGGACTGCTTCCGAGGTGATGCACCACCTCGGGCTTGGGTTGATTGTTTGTGGATTTTATTTCTGATTGATGCAATTTATTTACTGATGAGATACATATATATATATATATATATATATTATATTATATATATATATATCCAGTAGCCCTCAAGTTGTCTGTCGGCCTAAAATCTGAGATGCACATTAGAGGAGATAGTGATCGGCGGACGGGCCCTTGAGAGAGGGTTTTGAGAAGTCGCCATAATATATTAGCTTGATGCCGAATAAGTCCCAGATGGTACATATTGTTGTCTGAAGTCGCGTTCACCCATAGTTCGGTCATGTCGAACACTAAGCACTTTCAATTTTCTGCATCGAATAGGCAATGCAGTAGCCCTCGAGACACTGGTCGGGTGGCAACACCAGTTCTAGGGATCGATGTGCCCCTTTAATATTAGTAAATGATAAGCCCGAAGCCCAGTAGCCCCCGAGACTTAATGCGAGCACAGGTGGCGAATTAAGGATCGATATCCAGAGTAAAATCACAAATGATGAGTAATGATTCTATGTATCCAAGTACTCTACATCGTTAATGCTCGAATCCGCATTGCACAAAACTTTGTTGACCGGCCACCGGCTTCAACCTCCTCGGCCAGTAGCTGGGGAGTGTTTGACCCAATTTATAAAGCCTTTATGAGGGCGAAGATTTACGGCAAACCAGGCAATCCATCCATATGGTTTTATAAATAAAGCTACACAGAGAGATATGTTATATTACTATTAACGTAAGAAACATCTTCCAAAGAAAATAGTCCCGCTATCGGTTCCTTTCTTTGGGTTGTCATGCTGACTATGATCATGAAACCTTACCTCCGGTGAATGTGGGAGGAAAACATTGATGATTTAGTTTGGGGAAAGTTACGGAACTCTATCCTCCACAAAAGTAACCAAAATTTTCACTTCCATCGTTGCCAACAAATTATATCCTTTAAGATGGCTAGCTTTCGGCTTCACCCAGTCAGAGGTACTAACCCGGATGATCTGGTAGTAACAATCACAGAGGTGCTCCCTTTACCACCTAGTCAAATAATCAGGAACGTAGGGGTAAGCACAGGAGCCAGGCAACCCAACTTGGCCAAAATCTTAAGTCAAATTGATTCATATTTATGGATTTATTACGATAATTATGGAAGGCAAATTCTCCGTTAAGACTGTTTATAACTTGAAACTGGCCCATCGTCGGTTTCCAAACCTTTGTAGATGCTATACAACGTGTCTTCGTACTAACAATACAACCCTTAGCTGACGTCTCGGTGCCCGGAGGCGGTTGTGTTTAGCAGAAACGAGGCAATCAGATATGCAAGCTCTATAACTTTCACTTAGTCATAGGAGTTTAAAGTTTGGGGCCAGTTAGTAGCCCCGAGTTAGTGTTCGGCGTCAGCCGAGGTCAAGCCGTTAATAATTCGGCCAGTTTTATGAAAGGTCCATCATTTAACATGGTCGTCGGATCGCTGACCAGTTTATGCTCATTATGACAGTTAGTTTTCGGCTTTCTCCACTGAGGTACTTGACCAGCTTAATCGAAAGTACAATCACAGAGGTTCTCCCTTTGCACACCTAGCCGAACAAAGCAGAACATAGGAGGTAAGCACAGGAGCCGGCCAACCCAACTATTGACTGAGGACACAATTCGAAACTGATGCATATAAAGCAATATCCGAGAACATTTTGCCGAGCACTCCTCGGAGTACCTTGGCTTTTGGAGGGTTCGGCTGAAGACGCGGCCCCCTGTTGATATTGTTGATGCTTAAAAAGTGTCCAACAGTGTACTGTGGGATTTATGCTTGGACCCAACACCGAGGTGCAGGTCGGCAGGAAAAATGCCGAACTATGGGTCGAAAAAGATTTCCCAAGCTGGATTATTATGCCGGGTACCTCGGTCAAGAGGATGTCCCGCCTTATAAAAGAAAAACACAGAAATAGATAAAAAAAGTGCTATAAGCTTAAAAAACCAAAAAACTTATGCAGAAACTTTACGTCCGAACTAAATCAAATTTTTTTTGTGCCAATCCGAGAATTGGTCTTAAAATTAGTTTGTGCTTCCGTTGTGCTTTAACATGACACATCCGATCTCAAGACTTCGAGTGGGTCAGCCTTCAGCTTCAACCTCCTATCCCTAAGGTGGAGTGCTTCTCAGGCCAGTTGAGCGAACTAAAATCGAGCGGCTTTAGAGAGAAACTAGGCTATCCAGCTATTGACCACATACTCGAGTCGAGGAAGGAGTGATAGAAAGAGACTTTGCAAGGAACACGAAGAAAACACTTTTGTTATAAAACGGCTCATATAAATTTTAAGAGCCCCCGGTTAACATGGGTAAAGGGAGTTTCTTTTAATAAACAACTCACATGAGCATGGTCGAACCGAACACAAATTAAAAAATTTAAAAAGAGCATGAAAGCAACTTAGATGATTAATGTGTTCGGCGTTGATGACGTGGGTCGAGGTCCCAGCCCCCAAGCCAATCCCGAGGTGCCCGAGCGAAGAGCTCGGCTTGAAGAAGTGGCGATGCCGCACGGTCGATGTGATGAGCCGAAGCCCCTGGTCCAGACGAGGTGACGAAAACCCTCATGACCAAGGTGACGAAAAAAGAAGTGTTCACCAATCAACGTTTGAACGAACAACTTTATTGTTTAACACAAGTATAATGTTTGGATGAACCGAACAAGAATTAATAAATTGAAAGAAAAACATAGCACGGAGGCGACTTAGCTGGTTAATGTACTCGGTATTCTTGACGAGGTCCGAGCTCGTGCCGGGATGAAGACGTAGTCCGCAGGCTAGCCAAGGTCTGAGCCGTCAAGCCCGTGGTGGTCGAGTGAGGAGCTCGGCTTGATGATGTGGTGATGCCACATAGTCAATGTGGCAAGGCGAAGTCCCTATTCCAACTAACGCGATGAAGCTGGTCAGCTGGTGACGCCGAAGTCACTAGAGTAGGTTGATGAAGAGATGGCGAAGCCCCCCGATCTAGTCGAGGTGACGGGGTAGGTCAGTAGTGTGACGTTTGCAGCACCATGCTAGCCGAGGTGTCAAAGCAGGTCGGCGTGGTGGACATTGAAAGTGCGTTATATCGACTAGAGGGGGTGAATAGGCAATTTTTACAAATTCATCACTGAGGAATTTTAGGGTGAGGAAATTCCTAAGCAACGAATTACTTAGCAGCGGAATAAGTACTCAGATGCAAGCATAACAGAGTAGTAGCACAGTCATCATGATGAAATGGAAACAAGCATAGAGTACAAGTAGCGTAAACACAGGATAAACAGGCTGAAGACAAACTGGCTGAAGAAACAGGATTGAGGAAATTGAGAAAGTCTTCAGTCAAAGTCTTCAAACATTAACGATCAAGTACTTTTACACAAGAATGAGGAAATGAAAGAGTTGAGGAAATAGAACCTGATAGCTCGGTGAAGACAATGATTTGGTAGACCAGTTCCAACTGATGTGACAGTTGTACGTCTGGTTGGAGCGGCTAGCTATTGAAACTTGAGGACACACAGTCCCGCACACACAGTCCTCACCGTATTCTCCTTGAGCTAAGGTCACACAGACCTCGCCCAATCACTCGTGGTAAGTCTTCAGGTGACTTCCAAACCTTCACGGACTCAGTCACTTAGTGATCCACAATTTCCTCTTGGATGCTCTAGACCAGGACGCTTAACCATCTGGAGGATGCACTATCCTCAAAGGTAACAAGCGTCGGTTCCACACAGGAACAATCTCTTCAGTGATGCTCAATCACTTTGGGTTTGTTGGTGTTTGGTTTGGGTTTTGGGTTTTTCCTCACTTGATGATTTTCGCTCAAAGTCCTCGGAGGATGGGATGCTCTCAATGACAAGTGTCGGTTTCTCGCGGAGCAGCCAACCAGCCAGTGGTTGTAGTTGGTGGTTGTTTATAGCGTAGGGACCAGCCCGACATGATAAGACATAAATGGCCTTCAATGATATGACCTTTAGGTGGGTAGATATTTTGGGGCAGCTGGTGCGTAGCATAGAAACGGTCAGAAATTTGACTATCAAATTCCTCGGGCCTATCATGTTCCTCACTTGTAGGCACTCCGCACTGGCGAATTCCTAACTCCTTAGTTAGAACAAATTCCTCAGAGAACAAAGGATCTTCGTATCTGTCATTGAAGAAATTGACTGAACTGTATGAGATTTCCAATGGCTTCACTCGAAAGGATTGGTAGGTGTTGGATTTTGAGATGAGCATCACTTGGAAACTTTTCCTTAGTTTTACCTCGACCCCCTTTAACAGTATGGTGTTTCCTATGACTCAAGAAAGAGAAAAACAAAACTACGAAAACAAAAGACTTCAAGCTTCATATTCCTTGCATGAATACCACGTCTTCAGGATCACACCAATTTCTTCATTTTCTGAGTCTTCATAAAGGCAAAGTCTTTAGTTGAAGACATTCATTTTTAGCGGTCGACTTTCACAGTAATTATCAAACTCCTCATAGACTTATAGACATGTGTACACTCACAAACACATTAGTCCCTTAACCTATAAGTCTTCAATACACAAAAATCACTGAGGGGCACTAGATGCACTTACAATCTCCCCCTTTTTGGTGATTGATGACAATATAGGTTAAGTTTTCAACAAGGAAAAGCATATGAAGTGTAAATACTGATATTGAGGAATTTGATTGCAAGATATAGAAGAACTCCCCCTGAAGATGTGCATATGTGAGGAATTTTCTTTGAAGAGCAATGCACATTGTAGTGTTGAATCATGGAGATCTCCCCCTATATCTTGTAATTCATACACACATTTAACATATGATATGAAGAATTTGAAATGCATGATGAAATATGGTGACTGATGTAATTCAGCATGCGTGCATTAACATACATGAGGAAATAGCATGCAGAAGAATGAGAGTTGTAACTTGGCAAAAAAACGCCCATATATAGACCCGCTTGAAGACTAACTCAAACTTCTCCCCCTTTGTCATTGAATGACCAAAAGGGACGAAAATTGAGAACTGACGCCCCTGAAGAATATCATGAAGACGATGGAGGAGCGCCAGCGTTGTTGGGGTCATCCGTTAGAGTAGGGCATGCCGCAGTGTCGTCCAAGTCTTCATGCTCATCAGTCTCTCACGATGAAGAATATGAGTTGGCCACAAGCTAAGGAACTTTGACTTTCTTGAATTTCTTCGAAGGTGGATGTGCCCAGTCAAAGTTTTGTTGAAATTCCATCTCCTTGAGATCTTTAGCACTGTAGAGATTAGACAGAATGGCCCAGGTGTGGTCAAAGACTTCATGCAGATGATAGTGATTCTTCTGCACAGTGTTTTGAGTGATTGTCATGTTCTGAAGAATAGCACCAAACTGACGCTTGACCCACTTGTGGTTGCGATCGACCTTCTGATGAAGACTGAGGAGAAGCTCACAATCAGTCATCACCCTGGGAGCAGTGGCATGAGGAAATTGCTTTGAAGCATTCGTGACAGTGTCATGCATGGCAGAGTCATCATTGGTGGAGTAGGATGCAGCTTTGCGGAACTGTCCATCCAATGGACGAATGCCTTCATCAATTACAGCAGCCTTGCCATTCTCATCAGCTGAGGAAATGGTCCGTTTGAGGTTAAATTGGGGGCAAATAGCTGACATGATTTTTCAAATTAGCCTTGTAATGAATGGAAGACCTATATCTGATGAATCTCATGATCCAAGGAGCGTAAGGCTTCAATTCAAAAGGTGATAGAGCAACATTGGCCAAAGTCCTCATGAAGAAATTGTGGTAGTTGATAGGAATACCATGTATGATATTAAAAAGCAGATTCTTCATGATGCCAGCAACTTCTTCATCATCAGAGTTGTGGCCCTTAATTGGACTGAGGGTTTTGGTCAATATCCTGTATATGGTCCTTCGCACATAGAGCAGTTCCTTGACGAGGAATTTGGTTCTGGAAGCTTGGCCTGGCTTCAATGGCTTCATCAGCACTTGCATCAGATGATTTGAAAGTTCAGGTTCATCATAGATGCACCATGCACCTTCGGTGGGAGGACTGACTGGGACAGCATGAAGCAATTCATAGGTTGGTGCTTTGTAGTGAGTATTTTTAGTCATCCAGTCCAGCACCCATGAGTTGACGTCTTCAACATTGCCGGTGATGTGCAATGTGGCGTAGAACTAAAGAATGATTTCTTCATTCCAGTCGCAGATGTCGGTGCAGAGGTTGAGCAGTCTAGCGTCATGACGAACACTGAGGACTGGGGTGAAGCAGGGCAGTGACTCCATGTCCACATGAGGAATTTGCTCATGGTCAAAGATCTTATCCTTATCGAATAGCAGTGAAGAATAGAAGTTCATTTGGCTTGCTGTCCAGAAGCGCTTGCGTCTGAGTCTTGCAGAGTCATATGGATTGTAATCCGTGAAGAATATGTGCTCAACAAAGAAGTCATCAGCTTTGAACTTCTGCTTCTTGGAGTGAGGATTCTGAGGCTTGGGCTGAAGATTAGCAGTCGAAGTCACCACAGCCTCTTGAATCACAAAATCTGGAGCCACAAGCTGAGGAATTCCAGTGGAAATTTCTTCAGCAGCCTTGGCCTCCTTTTCTTCAGCAACATTTACATCAGTGCTAGTGGCTAGAATTTCTTTAGTAATAGTGAGGAGAGATGCTTGATGTTCTTCAGAGCCCGTGTGAATTTCTTCAGTCTAGATAGGGGACTGAGGAATCTGTTGTAGTGGGGTGAACAGTGGTGAATTGGGGTGATGACTTTCCCAGTAGTCATCATTTAGAATTGGAGTGGTACACCCAATGTCCACATCTTCATCTTCCTCATCTATTTCTTCAACGCCGGCCTCTTCAACAGTGAATTGAGGAATGGGCGATGAAACTAGTGGAGTTGAAGGGATGTTATCCACTTCAATTTCTTCATCCAACTGCTCTGTCGAAGCAGCAGAAGGATCTTCTTCATCCGATTCATTTGGAATCATATATTCCTCACCAAAGGGAACAATTTCCTTTGATGGCATGCTTGATAGAGGAACATCGTCTATGGGATTTTCATAGGAGCTGGTCAAAGTCTTCACTTTCTTTGGAGCTGAAGACTCTGAGGCAGCAGATGCTTTCCTTTTCTTCACAGTTGTTCGCTCGCAGCCTTGGTTTTCTTCGCTTCTGATGCAGAAGGAAGGTTGATGTTTGTTGTTGGTGTAGGAGGAGCAGAGGAAATTGGTTCAGTTTCTTTAGGCACAACTGATGCAGTTGTCCTGACTTGGTCAGTTTCTTCAGGAGCTGTAGAAGATGCTTCAACAGGCCTGGCTTGTTCTTCAGGCGCAACACTAGAGGTTGCCCTGGCAGTTTCTTTAGCGGCTAGAATGTCTTCATAAGCCCTGGTGCTTTCATTTTCTTCAGCAGCCTGATTTTTCATCAGCGGTGCTGGCATTATCTTCAGTAGGCTAAGCAGATGCTTCAGCCTGAGGAATTCCATGTTGCGTTGGGGCTGCAACATTAGAGGTGAATCCCTTCGCCATGTTGACGAATCTGACATTGGCTCCCAGCCAATAAGCACGGTATACATCAAAATTCATCACTAAGTGCTTTGATCTTAGTTTGCATGGTGACAAGTTCATTAGTTTTCATTCTGACAACGTTCTTCTTCAAAAGATGCTCCTTCTTGTACGGAGCCTTCTTTAGCTTCCTGGCCTTCTCAAACTTCCATTTTTCTTCGCCTATGAAGGCTGTCAACATGTGATTCTGGCCAGGTGTGAGTTTCAAGTCAGGCATAGGAGTGTTGGGTTCCTTGTGCCAGAGAACAATGAAGTCCAGGATTAATTCGGGATCCAGCTGAAGAGGCACATCAGTGCCTTTGGCTCTAGCGGCCCAATGTTGTCTGTCTCTGATGATTTCTTCTAATTCCTCATCATCAGCTTCGTCTTCACAAGACGGCACATGGAAGGCAACCTGCCTCTTGTGAGGACTTGGCCTTGCGCCTCGTCCCACAGTGGCCTTTGTCTTCAGCAAAATAGGGCCTATAGAGGACTGAAGAGGACCTGAGGAACTTGCAGAAGCTCCTGAAGCAATTGAGATGCCAGTTGTCCTTTTGCACGAGGCGAGGTGCACAGGTGTTGAGGACTTTGCAGCAGCAGCTGAAGCTTTTACAACAGTAGGAACTGGAGCTGCATGAGGAGCTTGCCATGAGGGCTTTGAAGAGCTGGGCCGCGCGGGAATTGCAGTAGAGGCACTAGGCTTGTGTGCAGGCTTCTTGGGCATATCCTTCTTAGGCTAGCTAGCAGAGGCCTCTGCAGCGGCAGCGGCAGAGTCTTCATTAAATTTCTTCACTGCTTCCTTGGCCATTTTGGCAACCTGGCTTGCCGCTTGGCCCATTCATCAGGATAATCCTCGCCGCGCTTGAGGCTAGTGGGGTCAGCAATTTGACAAGGTGCCAATGGAGGTCTTGGTCAAAGAGGGTGTAATGTAAATTTCTTCATGTATTTAGGAGTCACTACAAAAAAATACACTTCTGTGATGATACGTGTTTGTCACAGTAGGTCGCGTTTTTTGTCATGCATGTACATCCATGACGATGTTATGACAGAATCAAGATAGTCATACATGTGCTGTCGTAGAAGTGTTCCATGACATTACCAAAATTATCATCACGGAAGTGTGCACTTCCATGATGATAAATCACGCGTCACAGGAGTGCTTTCGTCAAGGGTGACCGACACATGGCATCCACCATAACGGAACGCCGTTAAGATATTGGGTCGGGTTTTGGATCCGATAACCCATTAACAGCCCCGACCAAAGGGGATTTTCCACGTGTAAAATCATCATTGGCTGGAGGAAACACGTGTTGGCTCATCGTTGGGACAGATGTCATCCACTCATTGGACAGAAGGTGCCTATGATACGTCGACACGTGGCATGGCCCAACAGAGGCCCATTCCTGTGAAAAGGCCGGCCCGTTTGACTTGGTCAAAAGGTGGCGAGCCGGCCCATGGAAAGCCTGTTAACGGCTTGTTCGCATATAGCCCATTTACAGCCCGCTAACCCCATGGCCCGTTACGCCCTATCCGAATTAGGCCCAGTAGCGTCATCTGGGCCATCCAATATGATTCCAGCCTGTTTTCACTTCTGGCCCATGTATGGCCCATGACATCTTTCGGCCCATATGAGGCCCTATATAACTCTTGGCCTATTGACGGCCCGTGGTGAAACTGGCCCGTAATGAACAGTGTATCACTTTACACCCATTAACGGCCCTTGGTGAAACTGGCCCGTAATGAACAGTGTATCACTTTATACCCATTAATGGCCCGTTATTCTGTTGGGCCGTTTCCAGCCCATGTTATCTTTCGGCCTTCTCAGAGCCCATTTATTCTTGGGCTCATTTCCAGCATTCGTTTACTTACGGCCCGTTAATGTCATTTTCTGCTTGTGGGCCAAATTCAGCTCGTGGTTACAGTCGGCCCATTTGTGGTCTGTTAATACGTTGGGCCATTTTCATAGCATCATCAAATACGGCCTATTAACGATGGCCCATTTACGGCCATAATGCGGCCTATTATTGGCCCATGTTTGGCCAATCGATCATACGTCCCGTATAAGGCCCATTGATGATACGGCCCGTAGAAGGCCCATTGTTTCTACGGACCGTAGAAAGACCATTGTTTCTACGGCACGTAGAAGGCCTACTGTTTCTACGGCCCATAGAAGTCCCACTGTTTCTACGGCCCGTAGGAAGCCCAGTGTCACTATAGTAAATATTAGCCCATGGTTATTGTGGCCTAGTTTTAAAAAATAGGTTATTGCAGCCACTAGCAAACCGCGGAAAAAGAACTGCACTGACTACAAGCAAACAAATAAACAAGACAACAAGGAAATAAATAAGCAAGCAACTTATGCTAGGCTATCACGGCTATTACACATATTACATCCACTTGGCATCAAAGTTCGCCACCAGTGCAAATATAGGGAACAAAGCAGCATATAAACGCCGCAGCAAAACAAGTCCAGAACTGAAACCACTTCAGAAGAGTTCAAGAAACAATATCCTGGGTACCCATAATGCTGGCAAGATGCTTAGCAAGCTTATTAACTTTCTCTTGTTTGGCGCTTAAATCCTCCAGCGCTTGCTGTTGCACAAGAAAGGACTGGTGTTTATCAGCCACAGTAACTTGTTGTTCGAGTTACTGGCTAGTACCGCTGGCACAAGCGCTTGTAGCTGGCCAGTACCGTTGTCCTGTTCAAGAACCCCCTCCAATTCAAATGGCTGATAAATAACAAAAGAAATTGAACGTACAAACATTGTATAATAGACAGATGTGGTAATTCACATATATGTTGTCTAACCAAACAGGACAGCATGACACAGTTTCACATATATGATGCCTAACTAAACAGGTTAGCATGACACAGTTTCAGATATATGATGGATAACTTAACAGGATATAATGGCATAATTCAACATATGATGAGTACCTAAACAGGATGACATGACATAACTATATGATTTCTTTCTAAAATAGGTTGGGATGAAATAATTCACATACATGTTGTCTAAGTATACAGGATGGCATGATATAATTGACATAATTGATTCATATACTAAGCAGCTGGCACTCGCATGTATGATCTCTAAACTAAGCAGATAGAATTCAATATTGTGCATAACATGTCTAAACTAAGCAATGCAAGACACCATATGCATCATATGAGAAATATAAACATTGCAACTTAGAGCATACACCTCAGGTGGGATATAGGACTGGTCATCTGTCTCTGAATCCTCCTCTGAGGAGCTCCCAGTAACCATCGAGATATATGCTTCAACAGGTACCATTGCCTGCTCTGAAGACCTTATTTTCACTCCACATTTTTCCATAACCGGCTCAAATGGCTGATACACATGAAGAGTAGTTCAATATACACAGATTGTCGACAAATGGAATACGTAATTAAAAAAAAGATGGCATGAGATAATTCACATATATGATGCTTGGCTCCATGGCAGTGCATAATTCACATATATGATAACTGGCTGAAAAACATGGCATTGCATAATTCACATATCTGATATAGAAAGCAAACAGGAGGCATTCACACAAAGCATGTCTAATCTAAGCAGATGGCATGGCAATGCAAGACACCATATGCATGATATGAGCAATATAACCCAGCCAAGTTAG
>NC_041386.1:527266490-527281732 GCF_002162155.2 Triticum dicoccoides | reverse complement strand
CAGCAAGAAATCTGCATCGACAGGTAGCACTGACTGCTCAGAAGACCTTGTTTTCACTCCAGATTTTCCCATGACCGACTCAAATGGTTGATGCACAGGAAGAGTAGATGAATGTATAAACATTGTTGACAAATGGAATACATTATGGAAAAAAATATGGCACGATACAATTCACATATACGATGACTGGCTAAACAGGATGTCATTGCATGATTCACGTATATGATGCCTGGCTAAAGAAGATGGCATTGCATAATTCACATATACTCCCTCCGTTCCTAAATATTTGTCTTTTTAGAGATTTCAAATGGACTACCACATACGGACGAATATAGACACATTTTAGAGTGTAGATTCACTCATTTTGTTTCGTATGCAGTCACTTGTTGAAATCTCTAAAAAGACAAATATTTAGGAATGGTGGGAGTATGATATAGAAACCAAACAGGTGGCATTCACACAAAGCAAATCTAAACTAAGCTGATGACATATAAGATGTATAATGTAAGCAATGCAAGGCGCCATATGCATGATATGACCAACATCAGCATGCCAGGTTAGAGCAAACACCTCAGGTCGTAAACAGGCATGGTCGGCTCCTTGTGAATCTCCATCTGAATAGTTATCCTCCTCTGGAATACAATCTGGAAATGCAAGAGGGGGCACTTCGCCCACCATGGAGCGGCGTCTGCATGACATTATATTCTCACGCAATAGTCTTCTCTTTTTCTCTACATGTTCGGTACGACTGTGTACAATATCTGACATGCATAATAAAAAATAGTTAGATTTTGTAAGGCCTAAGGGGTGCATGCAAAAATCAAGACTGATGGTAGCAAACAAGTGGATGGATCCAAAACTAATGATAGCAGGTAGATTATAGCTTCAGTTTAAAAAGATAGACAATGGATCATCTATTGTTTATTTCCCACCCAACATGAACCACATAGAAGACCCAGATGAACCAGATAGTAGACAGATACTATTCGTTGCTGGCTCGATATGAGACCCATGGGCAATTAAAAACTCAAGATTGAACGATAAAGTAGCAGGTAGTAATAACCGATGTATAACGTAAGCAAACACGAAAGACTGCGACCTCTCTTCTAGAACTATGTAGTCCTCAGGTTCATCTGCTCAAGTCGATGATGGTAATGCAGTTGGTGTGGCTGCCGGCAACGGGGAAGATGATCTGAGGCGGCGAAAGGAAGTTTGCAGGGGGGGTCTCTACTTCAGTGAATGCTTCTGTCGATGGTGCACCTTGGGTGGGGTGGATGACAGCACGGCAGGAGCAGGACATAACACACAGAGTTTTCTTTGACGCCTATCTGAAAATGAAGTAAATCTGTAAGGGCTCCTTAGACTTGGAGGATTCTATAAACGCAGGGACAGGAAAAACACAGGAATAGGATAGGAATGCACGTGCAAAACAGAGCATTTGGAAACATAGGATTTCAGTCAACCTGGGTGTTTGGCTCACATGAATTGGAAGAACAGAGGAATGGAGAAACAAAGTGATGTGACGAGTGTACAACCTCTTTGGCATAGCCCTGTGGACCTCAGCATCATTGGGTTGGACGTGGAGGATGGTGATGATGCTGGTGTGACTGTCAGAGGCGGGGAAGAAGATCTGAGGCCTCTAGAAACGGCGCCGAGGGTACTACTCCGCTGTGATGGACGGTTCCGTCATTGGAGAAGCTCCGCTAAGGTGTACGGCGACGAGGCTGAAGCATGACAAGACAGACAACGTTAATCTGAAGTGGGACCCTAATATCATCTGCAATAGATGATGTAAAATACATCACCAAAAAGTGTTAGATGTAAAACGCATCAGCCGCGCCACGGCTGCTCCGACAGATGTTGTAAGTACTATTCAGTCTGAACTTAACTGAAGAAAATGAACTTCATAGTCAAAACTGAATTTTACTGTCGAAACTGATTGAACTAGTAATAGAGCATTGCAATAGATGTTTAGGGCATTCAAGCACTAGTAGCAACGAAGCAGTGAGCTAAATCAGCAGACGCTCGAGCAGGGAACGCACTAGCAGTGAGCAAAGTCATGCAGTAGCACCGCGAGCGAGTGCTAAAGCAGCAACTCCTGTAGCTGCCGGAGGTCGTGCCGGAGCAGCAGCAGCGCAAGCGAGAGCAAGAGCAGAGCAGTAGCATGAACGAAAGTAGGAGCAATGCAGCAGCGCGACCGACAACAAGAACAGAGCCGCAGCGCAAGCGAGAGCCAGAGCAGCTGCAGCTAGTGCCGTTGTGGAAGTCGCCGCCGAGGAAGCAACAACATGGGGGAGAGACGTCGTGGATGATGTAGCCGGCGATGGCGCCGTCGATGGAGACACGCCATCTCTGCTCGGTATCGAGCACCGGCAGCCCCGTGAGATCGAATAAAAGATAAAATGCAGTGGTGAGTGCAGAACCTCCTTGGTGGCGCCGGGTTGGCCTCGGCTTCATCGGAGGAATTGGTGAGGGTGTTGCGGTTCCGGTGGGGCAGGTCAAGATGGCGCTATGGGGATTGAGGTGGCGCGATAGACGAGGTGAACATCGGGGCGGCTCCTTGGAGGTGGAGGACGGGGCGGCTGATCCGGCGGGACGACGAGATCGACAACGGATCCTCATCCAGTGCGGTGGATGAGGGACGGCGAGCTGTTGCGATGGACGACGTAGTCGGGGAAGAGTCTCTAGCTGGGCGGCGGTCGGGAGGCCGACGGAGGAGCGTGGGGTTTCGCGGGTTTTGGCGGCCTCGGTGTATGAATGGGGGGCGAAGGGGGAGGGGTGAGCCAAGCTTAGGGACGCGCTTGTCCGAAATGTAGGGTAAGTTACCAGCGTACCCCCATCGGTTTTGACACCGCGACATGGAACTTCATTTCCGGTTGAGGGGTAGAAGGGGGATTTCGCGTGTCTGGGCTGCGGGAGCGATTTCGGATGAGGAGGGAGTTCTCGCGCGCGTCCAAATTTTGGGATACAAGGCGCGGCACGGGTTGAAGAAGCGGGAGTTTCAAAGCAGGTGAGACAAAAGATACTCGAGCTTGAAAATTTCGGGATAACAAGGTGCGGATTCCTTGTTCGGCAGAACAAACTTAACGTGTAAAAAAAACAATTCATACAAGACACAAGAGAGTCATGTCCCCTTTTACTATATTGCTATAGATTCCATTGAACAAACTATAAGAAAAATGTAAAAAAATCGGGAGAACAAGATTACCCTGCATAGTACCAACTCGATTCGCACTTCCCTCAACAACAACAAAAAACAAATCAATTCCCACCAAAGAAAGAGTAATGTCCCTTTTTATATGATTACAAATGCTATGATCTCGAATTTCAATTTTTGAATCCACGTTATGTTGAATTCGAATATATCGTTAGGTGACCTTATGGTTTATAATTGATGTAGTCGTACATTTTGATCTTCCATCATATATGAACATTTTACTCCACCATGTGAACATATATATTGTCGGCTACCATATGGACTAAATTTGAATCAATTTTCCTTACTTGAATATGATTGTTGTCAAGTTATACAATAATTTAAATATTATCTTGATAACAAAAAACATACATATAGCAGTAATCATATTTCACTATGAACTACATGTACCATACGCTCTCCAATTTAAATATTTGTATCCATTTTATGTTGAATTCAAATCATAGTACATTATTGGTCTAGGTAGCGAGATGTTTGGGATAATCTAAACCCTGTTTTCATACATATAATTTTTGGCTGAATTGGGACAAGTTTTGGTATAAGCCTCTTGCAAAACCGGAGATTCTCTCAACAAGCCCCGTGGTTCCGAGAGGGAACGTGTCACCTTTGTGTGCGAAACGATATACGATGCCTCCCCCCTGATTTTATTTACAGAGGCAACATAGAACTATATGAGTGCCCTGTTAAATTTTGGAGTTATTTCGGGTTCATTTGATCTTTTTATACATTAATTGAGTTTCTGGACTTTTAATGTGCATAATCTAAATATGAATTGCATGCACATGCTCCGGTGCACCAAAGTGGGTTGAAAAATCACATGTGTGTCCCTGGTTGAATTTCTAGGTCCCATGGAAGAAATGAGAATGAAATTCAAACATCTGGGCATCATGACTCGGCCGAGAACATCGAGAAACTTTGATTTTAAATTCATGTAAATCAAAGTCGCCTGGAAATCATGAAACTTGGCATGGTGTCATGTCATGGCACTAACTTGTTGTGGTAAAAAATTGGGCCAATTTGGAAGCTCGTGGTTCTAAGAGGGAACGTGCCACCTTTGAGTGTCAAACGATATACGCTGCCCCCTTGAGTTTCTTAACAAAGGCAACATAGAACTACATTAGTGCCCTGTTAAATTTTGGAATTATTCCGGGTTCGTTTGTCATTTTTTATACATTAATTTATGGTCATTTAATGTGCATAAGTCAAATTTGAACTACAAGCACATGCTCTCGTGCACCAAAGTTGGTTGAAAAATCACATTTGTGTCCTCGGGTGAATTTCTAGGTCCCATGCAAGAAATGAGAATAAAATTAAAACATCTGGGCATCGTGGCTCGGCCGAGAACATTGAGAAACTTGGTTTTAAAATTCTTGTAAATCCAAAACACGTCTGAAAATCATGAAACTTGGCATGGATGTCATGTCATGGTACTACCATGTTGTGCTAAAAAAATTGGCCGAATAGGAACAGATTTTGGTATAAGCTTTTGCAAACTGAAGCTTGTCTCAAGAAGGCTCGTGGTTTTGAGAGGGAACGTGCCACCTTTGAGTGCGAAACGATATACATTGTCCCCCTTGAGCTTATTTACAAAGGCAACATAGAACTACATGAGTGCCCTGTTAAATTTTGGAATTGAGTTTTTGGTCATTTAATGTGCATAATTCAAATTTGAACTACAAGCACATGCTCCTGTGCACCAAAGTTGGTTGAAATATCACATTTGTGTCCTCGGGTGAATTTCTACTCCCTCCTTCCATCTATATAAGTCCTAATGCGTTTTTCGAGGCTAACTTTGACCAAACGTTAGAGCAATAATATATGACGTGTAACTTACACAAAGCATACCTTCAATTTTGTATGTCAAAGGAGCTTCCAATAATATAATTTTCATAGTATACATCTCATGTGCTATTAATCTTGTCAATAGTCAAAGGCTGTCTTGAAAAACACATTAGGCCCTATATAGATGGAAGGAGGGAGTAGGTCCCATGCAAAAATGAGAATAAAATTCAAACATCTAGGCATCGTGGCTCGGTCGAGAACATTGAGAAACTTGGTTTTAAAATCATGAAACTTGGCATGGTGTCATGTCATGGTAGTACCATGCGGTGGTAAAAAAAATTGGCCGAATAGGAACAAATTTTGGTATAAGCTTCTTGCAAATCGGAGCTTCTCTCAAGAAGGCTCATGGTTCTGGGAGGGAACGTGTCACCTTTGTGTGCATAATTCAAATTTTAAATACAAGCACATGTTCTAGTGCACTAAAGTTGGTTGAAAAATCACATGTGTGTCCTCGGGTAAATTTCTAGGTTCCATGCAAGAAATGGGAATGAAATTCAAAATTCTGGGCGTCGTGGTTGGGTTGGAAACATTGAGAAACTTAGTTTTTAATTCCTGTAAATCCAAAACACGCATGAAAATAATGAAACTTGGCTTGGTGCCATGACATGGCACCAACATGCTGTGGTAAATTTGCAGTCCGATTTGTGAAGGCGCACACATTAACAATCAACAAAGTCATTTTGGAACTAGTGTTGTCACGTTACAATCGGAAACACAAGTATTATTGAAACCGTGGGCGTTCTACTTACTAGTACCATTTACGTACCGCCACGCATCCCCATTTTTTATTAGCTAGGAGCCGCCGTGCAGGGTAGCTATTTGAGTACGAGAGGCGTGCGATCAGACCCCTGTGCGTGCTTATCGGGAGGAGAGCCCTTTGACCTCCATCTGCCATCCACCTCTCTCCCAAGGTCTCCATTAATGGCGCTCGAGCCTCTGTTTAATGGCGTCGCTATGTCTCACTCGACTCGGATTTAAGAGAGAAAAAAGAAAATCTGGAAGCACGGATCTTGATGTAAGATTCGACGGACCTATGTAGCATCTATTGCGACTTATAGCAAGACTGATGAATATATAAGGACGATTAAATTTTTTTTGATCAAAGAAGGGCTTGCCCCTTTTGATTTTCATTACTGAAAACCACCACAATTCACAAGAAGTTCAGCACAACTCCAGCCTAACACGAAGGACTAAAAGCTACCAGATTGAAATTGCAACATCCCAAGAGGCCAACAAAGGCCAAACGTCCGCGCTAGAACCCAACATTTCACAACCGATGACACAATCCACATCCTAAACTGATTATTACATCAAAAAAACCAGGAAACTAGTCTCCGCGGCGAGCGGCGATGAGCTCTTTCATGTCCTCAAGACGCTGCTTGAGAACATCCATGGATTCCTCCACCAGCCTTTGGCGCTCGTTGCGGAGCATGTCATTCTCGTCCATAAGTTTATTCAAGAAGGCACTGGTCTCCTCCTGCAAGTATGCACTTCGGACGATCTTCTCCCTCAGCAGGTCGCGCTCGGCCCGGAGCCTCTCATTGCCCTCCCTTAGTTGTCGGATGACGCCGGTAGCCTGTTCAAACGAGGCTATCATGTCGTCCTGCAACCTCACCGAGCTGGAGATCTGATCCATCTGGCTATGGAGGATTGCATGCATGCTCCTGTAACAGTCATCGCCTGCCCGCGAGAAATTTTCCCAGGCCGCTGCGGCGCGGCGGGACATCTCTGCTGCATTCGTGGCGCGGCGGGATATCTCAGCTGCTTCTGTGGCGCAGTCGGACCAGTCTGCTGCAACGACGGCACGGCGGGACCTATGTGCTGCTTCAGCAGCGCAGCGGGACCTCTGTGCTGCTACTTCCGCGCGGCGGGAAATGTTGGCTTCTCTCATAGCGAGGCTGGACATCTCTCGTGCTTCCACTTCCATGCTCACCTCTCCCTGGTGGCAATCTCTCGACCCAGAACTCACGCTGGCCATGGCAGACACAAGGGAAGGATGTTGAATGACTTGTTTGTTTTTGTGGATGAGGAGTTGAGGAGGAATGTGCAGTCATCTTGGCATACTAATATTTATAACCGAGTACTAATACGCTCCTAAGTGGGAAACCGTTTAGGTTGTGATCAGTGTGAACAGGTTTGCAATTCAATATAGCGTGGAGTAATTTGGAATGTGACAAGACGCAAGCTCAGAATTTATTGACGGTTCTAGTTTCAAAGTGTGGAACAACTATTCCCGGATGGATTACTTCTTTTTCTACTCCCTCCTTTCCGGTTTTATAGGGCTTATCTCAAAATTTTAGTTTTTCCATTTTATAAGGCTCAATTTGGTTGTCCCCAACACATGTTCAGATTCCAAGGTGCATTAAATCATTGCATGCAAGTATTAAGAGAAAATTGACCAATGCATGTACTTTATGCATGACTTGCAATTAATGCATTAAACCTATCTCTCGGGACTTCTCGCACGCACCATCGTGCCACCCACAAAATCTTATACTCTGAGTTTAGTAGTACGTTATACAGGAAGGGAAGAGGTGCACGCACGCACTCATCCTCTCACACACGCGTCTGTTTTTTCTCGAAAAGGTGGATGATGACCCCCGGCTCTGCATCTGGGAGTCACACACGCAAATTATTGAAATATATCGAGTGCGGTGCTTTGATGTATCGTGTCAACTCGTACATCAACGAGAAGTTTGATTATCCTCTCCCTCGCGGACTTAACTGCACCTGACTTTGGTTGTATGACAGGTTGGCCACACACCTGTAGGGCCCACCTGTCATACACGCAAAGGCAGGAGCGTCCCTCCCTTGCCCGTGAGCGTGGTGGCTGGCAAGACTAGGAGAAGCTTTCGCTACACACTCTCCCTCCCGCACGCGGTGGACATGCAGCAGTTCAATCGGTGTTAGATGGCCAGAAGCGTAATGTAGTACTCCTCCGGTGCAGTAGTATTCCATCATTGTTCGACTTCCCGAAGAGGCGAAGAGCCAAGCGCAGCCCGGACGCTCATGTGGTAGTTTCATGTGTATAGTAGTCTAGGATAGCGTGTACCGTGCCTGTAAGCTTAAAATCGTTGGGGTCGGCTCCATGCTATGTGGCCGTCTCGAAGTTTAAAAAAAATTAAAATAATCTTCTAGCTCTACCTGAAAACTGTCGCGCGTACTGCCCGGGAAAAGCCCCGCCCTCAACTTTTAACTACGCGAAAATAGTTCGAGCTTGTTCGTTCTATATAAATACAGTACTTACTATATGTTTATTCACCCGTGGGGTTGTTCAATGAATGGACGGGCGGGGAGCACAAGTGAACAATACTGTAGTACTACTAGTAGTAAGTAGGAGTCGTATAGTAGTCACCTTAAATAGAGAGTTTCTTTTCTTTAATGCCACGTACACAAATTGAAACACTTGTTGTGGAGAGAAAAAAGATAATCACTCCACTATATATGGACGTAGGGGCTTGAGCGCTTGCCTTACTAGGGTTGCTCTCTTCATTCTCTCATCCTCTCTAGATATAAACAAGACAGCGGTAGCGACATTTTCTCTCTGCTCACCGCTGGTCACAGATCCGGCCGGATCCCTTCGGCCGGTGTGTGTAGAGGACTAAAAGGTGCATCATTCACGCGCTCATCGCCGCCGAGGGAGGAAACCCACAGCTGCCGGACGGGCCCGATCCTTTGCCCATGTCGTTCTCTCCGACACATGGCCGGCTCGGGAGGTCCTCCGACCCTTCTTCCTCCCTGCCATATTGTCCGCAGATCCGACCTGCCGCCGCCGACATCCCGGCGACCCCCGGGTATAAGTTCTCCGAAAGCGGCCTTGCTCTACTGCCTCAGCTCCCCATGTGTCTGCATGTGCATCTTTTTCTACTCCCATCAGCACTTCCAAAGCCACCTAAATTTTTAGTATTATTAGAGGTAAAGCTACTTCATGCATTCGAATCTAGGGCTTTTTTCAAACAACAAAGAAAGGGGGGAAAGTTGTAGCATGAATCTATGACTTGATTCAAAGAGGAAATAATATGGTGAAAGTAGTAGAGATCGGATACCCAACCTGTCTCTTGGTTGAAAAGGCAAATAATGGGAAAATGCAGTACAAACTGGATAAGGAACAGATTTATTATTGGTTGAAAAAGGATAGAAAGTGGCGACTGGTGGACAAGTCAACAAACTATGTCCAGGATTAGATTTGCTGCCATCACATAGTAAAAGGTCTCCAGGATTAGATTTGCTGCCCTCACATAGTAAAAGGTCTCAGGGTTATATTTGCTGCCCTCACATAGTAAAAGGTCTCCAGGATTAGATTTGCTACCCTCATATAGTAAAAGGTCTCCAGGATTAGATTTGCTGCCCTCACATAGAAAAAGGTCTCCAAGATTAGATTTGTTGCCCTCATATAGTACAATGGCACTCCTGCTGTTTTCCCCAGTATGATAAGTAAGTTGCTCCTTTACGCTGCTGAGTGTCCTGGTGTCCCCACGGTCCCATGCCCTTAAACCAACTCTTTAGCTGATGTTGATTTATTGTGTCTGGTAAACAAGCAATGCCACCATTAAAGTAATCCCATATTTAAGGAATCTCATTGTTGATCGTAATGCTTCTGGTAACATGAAGCATTGCTGCCGTTATAAAATTTCTACTGTCCTTGCGTGATTGCCATGAACATAATTAAGATGCTTCTTTTCATTTTGTATATGTTTCGTACATTCTTATTGACCAGCAACTATTTACTTTCTATCTTTTTGTGCAGATAGGGATGTCCATTTCACCTTGTTGCTATTGTGATCTTTTGGTGAACTGCACAAAACACTTTTTTTGGAATGAGTGTCTTGTGCAGTTCAACTAAAATGTCACGTGGGCAACATCTCTCAATTTTGGTGGAACTGCACAAAATGGTGATTGGAGTTTCCAAAATCTCCGTCAAGTTCTGCTGGTAATCTCGTGCAACATTTTATTAGCCTTTGCAAGATGGAGCCGTCACTGTCACCACAATGGCACTTTATTTTAGTGGAACTGCACAAAAGGATAAGAAAATTATAGTTGCACCTTACATGAGCCGGACAACCAACCTTAATGTTCCTCAATTTTAGTGCAACTACTAAAGAAGAACCTGCCAGCTCACAAGAGCAAGTACTTCTTACTAGGTGAATGATGCAATCTTTGCTTCATTTCAGGTGAACTGCAGAAAAAGGCGCATGAATTGAATCATGGAACTCCAGGCAGACCTCATCCAAGTAGATCTAGAGGTTGAGTTCAAGGAGGTCGCTATTAAAGCGAAATCATGCTCTCCTGTCTCCTTGTTTGTGCTGTGCAAACATGCTGTGCAAACAGGAATACTCAACTATAGATGTTGTGACGGTCAAGAGCATTCGCCAAGTTCTTCGATTGTATGACATGGCTAGCCAAGATGGATTTAATCCCGATATTCACTTTATCAAAAGGCTCTCATGGGTTGGTTCTGAATCTTGCAAGCTGGGAATCAATGAGATGTGTAGGCATCTTTGTTGTACTTATTATTTGGATCTTATTTGTTGGTTCTGAATCTTGCAAGCTGGGAATCAATAAGATGTGTAGGCATCTTTGTTGTACTTATTATTTGGATCTTATTTGGTTGTTCTGAATCTTGCAAGCTGGGAAACACGACATGATGATGCAGAGGACAACAACCATAACAAACAGTTCAAACTTGGTAGTATTATCTTCGTGAAAGTGCGACAAATGTGCTGATCGTGTGCGTCCTGAGAATAATAATTCTAATTGTTGTGCATGTTGATCCTATGGCACTGATAGAACGAGCGAATGCATTGCTTCTTTTAAGTACAAATTTCTATTAAAACTAATTAAATTTAAGTAAAGTGACCACTAACTCCTGTTATTACAGTACCAATACAGACCCGCTCGTGAACCGACGTGTGGCCGAGGGTGCATCTTCTGCCGGGCATGCAGCGGACGAGGGAGGGGTAGTAACTGTTGTCGTGTGTACATACTCAGCTTACTGTTGAATCCAGTTCCCCAATAGCTGAAAAACGAACTGCTGCCGCCGCCTACACACTCGTTCACTTGAAGAGACTCCAATGGCGATCCGAGGGGTGAGCCTTCTGGATATGGACTTCAGCAAGGAGTTCCCCTTTGAGTTCGCCATTCAGTCCTATGGCTGCACCAAGTTGAATGTGATGTACACCAACGATACGGACTCGGTGAAGCTCTGCCTCACCTCAGTCCTATGGCTGCACCAGGTTCTGGAGCATTCGCCCGTTTCATCGGCAGTGCCGACTGCACCTTCGCTACGGTGGAGAGAAGGAAGAACGCGACGATTCGGCCATCTGGTGCAACAAGCTTGTCGACATCCAGAAGCAATACAAGATCATCAGCAACGGGCAGGAGAAGGACTCCGTGGTTGACCTCGCTAAGACCATCATCGACCCCTGATACGCCAACATGAAAGAAGACGACCTGAACACGTGGGACGTACCTCTGAATCTAGCCTACATAACCTACGCGGCCAAGGACGCATACGCATGCTACGACATGTACAGGCAGATCTTGGACTTGAGGGCGTGTCTGCTTCCCGTAACCGATGAGTACACGGACAGCCGCAGCGTCATAATCAAGCGTGCAAGGAAGGTCTAGATGTTGTACTTTATCTATTTATAAGCACCTTTAATATCTGAGTGTTTCATGCATTAGCCTATGTGTCGTGATTATCTGTTTTGTCCGAAATATTTCTTTTAAGAACCCATTAACCTGATTTCTTTTTTAGTGGCTATTTGCTTATGTATCTAAACTAGTTCACTTGTCCGTAAAAAAACTAGTTCACTCGGCTGCCGTGCTTTGAATCTCCTTCCTCCCAACATATTCCCCTCCTCAGGTGGACCCAGCAGGTCTCTGAATTTTCTCCCACTTTCTTTTTCGATGTAAACTGAGTTTTCTCCCAGTACTTTCCCCTAGAACCAACTCAACTGTCCCACGTCCAGCCTAAAGAATAATAATACCCCAAGTACTATTAACTCATCAAATTAAAATGATATTTTATTTCGTAAGTTGAAAGTTCTTACAAAATAATAATAATAATTGTTTATATATAACTTGGCAAGTTAACTCCTAGTGATTGCGTACATAAGCTTGCAAAGATTTTACTGACGTGCAATCATGCGTTTATGTTTTTATAACATTTCTTCGTCTAGCCCAACATGATATTTTCACCCAGCCTAGCAAGTCCGCGGATTTCGAGAAAAATGCAAATTGGATTTAAACGGGCTGCATAGATGCTACATCATTGTTTCACCCAGCCCACCAAATGGACTAAAAAACAAATGGACTGACAGCTGGGTCCACGGCCACAGCCTAGTTTTTTTGTGATTTACCAAGTAAGTCGCTTTGTTAGGCCTGTTGGGCAGCAAATCTTTCAAGACGAGGAGAGCTTTATTCGGCTGGCCAAGAAAATGGCCCATCAGTAATGAGAAATGGGATGTACATTTTTAAAACACATCAAACCGGCAATTAGTTTCAAATATCTTTTTTTCATTTTGAGATTTCAAATTACATTAATTTTTATGCATGGAGAATTTGTTGGATTTTATATTAACATACATTTATTTTTAAAATCAGTTTGAATTCGAGTCGAAATTTCAGGATTAAAAACAGTTCAGACCGCACCGAAATATGCAAAATTTCGTATAATTTTTTAACTATGGCCACAATATGGGCTGTAATGCTAACAAAAAGAATATGGGCTCCAAAAAAACCTCAAGAATTAGCAAATGGGTTGTATGCTATTTTCCACAGATTTGAGGCTTTGCTAAAAAAAAGGTTGACGCACAAGCAGTGACTGTTGGATGTCCATCAAACGGCCGTCGTGCTTCTTCAATCTCTACTCTTCCTGCTCCAGCCGCTCAAACAAGCGCCGGTGGGAGGACTGCCTGCTCCCTCCTCCTCGCGACCGGTTGTGCTGCCGCGCAGGCCTCACCGCCCCACCATACTCCCATCGCTGGCCTAGCCATCCCTCTACTCACCCACACCTGCTGTTATTCTCCGGCGACGGCAGACGAACCAGTAACCCTCGTACAGTCGTACTCCCCTTCACATGGGAAACAACTGTAGATTCTTCCCTGCCTCCGTGTCGTTCCCTTCCTAGGCCTCGCCGTGATCCACCGCCCCGGTGCTCTCGGCGCGGCCTGGTCAACATGGTCAACGACCAACATGCATCTGAAGTGGACTGTACGTGGAGAGGCCGACAGCTGGGTCCACGGCCGCACGCATGGAAATGCCTCCTTATTACGCGCAAAATAATGATTCCTCCACCTGACATCAGGGACCCATCGAAAGGGCCTCTGTATTTCACGAAAAAAATGTTACCGCCGCTGACAGCTCGGACCCACCAGCTATATCTTCGCACGCAACGAAGTGCCTCCTTATTACGCACAAAAAAATGAATACTCCCCCTATTAGCTGGGACCCAGTATAGTGGCAGGCTGACTTGTGGGCCTACTAAGTTGACGGGGATGGAGGGCTTTGTCAAGTTAGTCAATATATGCACGATTCTAACTCCAGTGACCTTACGATGTCCATCCAACGGCCGTAGTGCTTCTTCAACCTCTGGTCTTCTTACTCCAGCCGCCCAAACCAGCGCCGGTCGTGTCTCGTGCTCCTGCCTCCCGTGGCCGTATGTGATGCGGCGGAGGCCTCACCACCCCCTACTACTCCCACCGCTGGCCAGGCCATCCCTCTACTCACCCACACCCCCTATTATTCCGCGGCGATGGCAGCCTCACACCGCAGCGAACCAGTGAACCCTCGAACTCCTCTATGCGTGGGCATGCACTGCCGCGTCTCCCCCAGCTCCACGTCGTCCCTTCCTAGGCCTCGCCGTCGCCACCGCCCTGGTGCACTTGGCGCGGCGTGGTCAACGTGGTCAAGGAACGGCCTCCATCGAGCGTGGAATGTACGTGGAGAGGCTGACAACTGGGTCCACGGCCGCAGCAAGGAAGTGCCTCCTTATTATGTGCAAAATAATTATTCCTCCACCTGACAGTGGGGACCCACCAGATGGGCCATCGTATTTCACGAAAAAAATGTTTCCCCCTGACTGCTGGGACCCACCAACTACACCTTCGCATGCAAGGAAGTGCGTCCGGGCAAAAAACAAAACGATTCACCCCCCTGACTGTTGGGACCCACCAGCCACATCTTCGCACACAAGGAAGTGCCAGACAGTCGGAACCCACCTTGTCGAAGCATACGTAGCGTTGTCATTTTGGTCGCGAACGTGTACGTACATATATACTGGTCGATGTAGAGGCGCACACGTAGCATGTACACGTATGTACAGCAGCCAGGGTGCAAGAAAGAAAATACGGCCACATACGTACATACGGGCAGGGTCTCGAACGCCTACTCGCGCATACGTACGGCCAGGGCTCGTGTACATGGCTGGGTCGGAACGGAGAAACAACATCATCGTCGTGTTCATGGGGAGGCAGCGTCGTCGTCGTGTTCATGGGGAGGCAACGGAATGCGTCGTGTTCATGGGGAGCCAATGAAATGCGTTGTGTTCATCGGGAGGCAACGGAACGCGAGGGAGCCAACCGGCTAGGTCGGAACAGAATGCGTGGTCGTGTTCATCGGGAGGGCTTGGACGGAACAGGCGATGGAAACGAGGCCTGAACGGGGTCCTGTTGATCGGGGGGGTCTGGCCTATCGCAAAACGGAGGAAACGGACCTCCTACGGTCGAAACGGGGGTCATGTTGATCGGGAGGGGTGTAGCGTACCGCAAAACGGACGAAACGGACCTCCTACGGTCGAAACGGGGGTCCTGTTGATCGGCAGGGGTGTGTCGTACCGCAAAACGGACGAAACGGACATCCTACGGTCGAAACGGGGGTCCTGTTCATCAGGAGGGGTGTGGCGTACCATAAAACAGGACTCCACGGGATACTGTTCATCTCCACCGTCGGCCTCCTCCAGCCTCCACGGGCTACCGTCGACCTCCTCCAGCCTCCACGAGCTCCTGTTCATCCAGCCTCCACCGCACGCTACTCCACCGGCTACTGTTCAACCACCCATCCCCCGTCTACTGTTCATCCAGCCCTCCACACCACGATGTCCTGTTCAACCACCCCTCCACAGGCACCCCTCCACCGTCTACTGTTCATCCAGCCCTCTACCACACCACGGGGTCCTGTTCAT
>NC_041386.1:527253233-527266186 GCF_002162155.2 Triticum dicoccoides | reverse complement strand
CCATCGATCGATCGCTCGGGTTCAGTAACGCGTAGCCTGCAATGCAATCGCTCGGGTTCAGTTAGAGCCCAACGGCTCGCTCGGGTTCAGTTAGAGCCAACGTCTCGCAGACACGCACATACATGTATGAGAGAAACGCGCATCACTCGGCCCCCGACCTCCCACCATAACCGAGAACTCCCCGAAATTTTCCTCCCTCTCGCTTCTACCATGGTTTTTTCCGTCATGGACGGCCCAAAGAATGTCATGCAGCTGCGTCTCCGGCCCGCCCAGGACGAAAAGCCCATTTTTTGTCATGATTTTTTGTCATAGAAGTAGGAGCCTACCACATCTATGATGATACTGGGTTTTGTCACAATTATTGTCATAGAAGTGTCATATGTATGACAGAAAAAAAATTTGTTCGGCCCAAAATGTCACGGATGTGTCTTTTTTTGTAGTGAGTTACATATATGTAATCCCTCCATTCCCGTGCCCATCTCCTCTCTATCCTCTGAATGCACACCTTACGCTCATTCTTCGTTTCTTCAGCAGGTGTGCAGTACCCTTCATAGATGTCATCAAGGATCTCAAACATTGTGTTGACTTCCAATCCCTTTCCTCCCTTCTAAGGTTTCTTGCCATCAGCCATTTTCTTCAGCTGAGGAATTCAAACAATAGAATTCCCTGAGGAGGTATGCAATCTGTCTCCGAGGAACGTTGAAAATGAGTTAAGTTGATGAGAACCTAGTTATTCAGTAGCAGACATGAGTACCTATGAACAGAGTATAGGTGCGAAGAATTTGGCGAGGTCACATGCGTTCTCAGAAGTTTTTCAAAACAGAACAAGTTTGAGGAATTTGACCAGGAGTGTCTTGATGAATTTCACATAAGCGGTCTTTGACTTAGGTTCCAGACTTGTATAGATTGAAAATCGACACAATTGAGGAATCTTGAAGAAAACATTGCTTAGAGAAATATATTAAGAACAAATGCATGTGAGGTGTTTAACCAGTGGGGAAGTTGAGGAATAAACACCTTTTGAAGATTTTTGAAAATCATCAGAATCAACAAGGGCAGTAAAAAAAGATTTTATTTACCCTTGACAAAGAACACGCCGAACTGGGAAGTGTAGATGGGAAGTTCCTCCGTTGAGATCTTCCACGCCCTAACTTGGCGAAGGAAGACAACTACGGCGGCGGCGGAGTGAAGATTTCCGCGGCCGGCATGAGTACGACGGCGACGAGGTCGAGGCAGTGAAGCTCTTCCTCACCAGCGACGATGGAAGTAGCTGTGGTGCTAGGTCTGGAAGCTCAAGCAAGGGGAGTGAGGTCGAGCGGGGTAAATGAAGTCTGAGGAGGGAGATGGGTATTTGATAGGTCTCCAATGTATCTATAATTTTTAATTCTTCCATGTTATTATATTATCTATTTTGGATGTTTAATGGGCTTTATTATGCACTTTTATATTATTTTAGGACTAACCTATTAACCGAAGGCCCAGTGCAAATTGCTGCTTTTTTGCCTATTTCAGTGTTTCACAGAAAAGGAATATCAAACAGAATCCAAAAGGTATGAAACCTTCGCGAGGATCGTTTTTGGAACAAACGCAATCTAGGAGACTTGGAGTGGACGTCAAGAAAGAAGCGAGGAGGCCACGAGGCAAGAGGGCGCACCCCAAGGGGGTGGGCACGGCCCCCACCCTTGTGGGCCCCTCGCAGCTCCACCGACCTACTTCTTCCTCCTATATATACCCATATACTCCGAAAACATATAGGAGCACCACGAAACCCTATTTCCACCGCCGCAACCTTCTGTACCCATGAGATCCCATCTTGGGGCCTTTTCCGGCGCTCCGCCGAACGGGGAATCGATCACGGTGGGCTTCTACATCATCACCATAGCCTCTCCGGTGATGTGTGAGTAGTTTACGACAGACCTTCGGGTCCATAGTTTTTCTTACTATAAACAGTAGGGTAAATACCCCACTGCAATTTTTATATAAATAAAATGAGCAAGGTCTCAAGTATTCCTGAAACATTAAAGAAGGTCTTGAGCAAAGCCCTTAAAAAATATAACCAACCTAGCTAAAACTAGGAAAAAACCTAGAAGATTACACCAAAAGGCATGAGATTTTCCTATGAGACTATCCTTGGTGCTGAAGCCAAGCCATGAAATGATCAGCATACTTTGGCTTGATCCTGTGTGTGAGTAACTTCATCTCCAGCAAATAGATTTGCTTCCATCCTTGGAAGGTAGGCTGAAAATGTTGAAAGATCTTGTTATTTCTAGAAATCCAAATTGCCCATGAACTTAGAATTATTATTTCCATGAAGGAAGGTAGACTCAACTTGTCCTTGATGTCTTGAAAAGCTTCCATGACAAACAAATTTTGTAATCTGCTAGGACAGATGTAGTCCCAACATCTCTTGGCAAAAGGGCATCCCCAGAACAGATGATGCAGAGTTTCCTCCTGTTGACATTCTCTGGTTGCACAGTTATATTCCTCTAGTATAAGGTTCTTCCTTCTTAGAAGATTTCTTGTGTTGAGTCTATCATGCAATAGCATCCAGAAGAACATTTTGTGTTTTGGCTGACACAAAGAATTCCAAATCTAGTTGAAATGTGGAGGGACTTGTTTGATTCCAACCATAACATTGTATGCCTTTGCAGAAGAGAATTGTTCATTACCCCATATGTAACTCCATGTATCTATCATGTCCTGAAAGTGAGTTTGCCTCAGTGAGTGACATATGTCTTCCAGTTGCAAAAATTGCTCATGTGCTTGAATTGACAGTGGCAGATGGAAAAGATCTTCCAAATACACTGTATTTGTTACTTGTTGCACTGTGAGTCTATGGTTTATTACAAAGGAAAAAAGGTGTGGAAACTTATGATGCATAAGTTGCTCCCCACATAAGTCACTCCAGAAATAAGCAGATCTACCATCCCCCAGATTGCACCTAGGTAAAGCTTTATAATGTTGAATTAATTGTTGGTTTGCTTTGGGTTGGCCTACTAGATTGATCTTTCTTGCAATGGGATAAGTGCTTAGCTTTTGGTTCAATCTTGCGGTTTCCTTTCCACGTGATAGCAGGGGCACCAAGGCACGTATTGTATTGTTGCCATCGAGGATAAAAAGATGGGGTTTATATTATATTGCTTGATTTTATCCCTCTACATCATGTCATCTTGCTTAATGCGTTACTCTGTTCTTATGAACTTAATATTCTCATAACTATGCGCTTTTCTATCAATTGCTCGACACTAATCTTGAGAGAAGCCACTAGTGAAACCTATGGCCCCGAGGTCTATTTTCCATCATATTAATCTCTCGTCAACTAGCTATTTCTATTACCGTTTATTTTGCAATCTTTATTTTCCAATCTATACAACAAAAATACCAAAAATATTTATCTTATTCTCTTTATCAGATCTCACTTTCGTAAGTGACCGTGAATGGATTGACAACCCCTTTATCGCGTTGGTTGCGAGGTTCTTGTTTGTTTGTGCAGGTACTAGGGACTTGCGTGTTACCTCCTACTGGATTGATACCTGAGGGAAATACTTACGCTACTTTGCTGCATCACCCTTTCCTCTTCAAGAGAAAACCAACATATGCTCAAGAGGTAGCAAGAAGGATTTCTGGCGCCGTTGCCGGGGAGGTTGCACCAAGTCAAGTCAAGATTTGATCTCCCAGCAACAAGCCATTTCTGGCGCCGTTGCCGGGGAGATCTACGCACAAGTCAAGACATACCAAGTACCCATCACAAACTCTTATCCCTTGCATTACATTATTTGCCATTTGACTCTCATTTTCCTCTCCCCTACGTCACCCTTGCCATTTTATTCGCCCTCTTTTCCGTTCGCCTCTTTTCCGTTTGCCTCTTTTTTGCTTGCTTCTTGTTTGCTTGTGTGTTGGATTGATTGTTTTTCATGATGGCTCAAGACAATACTAAATTGTGTGACTTTTCCAATACCAACAATAATGATTTTATTAGCACTCCAATTGCTCCTCTAACCGATGTTGAGTCTTGTGAAATTAATATTTGCTTTGCTGAATCTTGTCATGAAAGATCCGTTTTCTGGCCTTCCTAGTGAAGATGTCGCTACCCATCTAAACAGCTTTGTTGATTTGTGCGATATACAATAGAAGAAAGATGTGGACAATGATATTTTCAAATTGAAGCTATTTCCATTTTCACTTAGAGATCGTGCTAAAACTTGGTTCTCTTCTTTGCCTAAAAATAGTATTGATTCATGGAATAAGTGCAAAGATGCTTTTATCTCTAAGTATTTTCCTCCCGCTAAGATCATCTCTCTTAGAAATGATATTATGAATTTTAAGCAACTTGATCATGAGCATGTTGCACAATCTTGGGAGAGGATGAAATTAATGATACACAATTGCCCTACACATGGTTTGAATTTATGGATGATTATACAAAAAAATTATGCCGGATTGAATTTTGCTTCTAGAAATCTTTTAGATTCGGCCGCGGGGGAACTTTTATGGAAATCACTTTAGGAGAAGCTACTAAACTCCTAGATAATATTATGGTTAATTATTCTCAATGGCACACCGAAAGATCTACTAGTAAAAAGGTTCATGCGATAGAAGAGATTAATGTTTTGAGTGGAAAGATGGATGAACTTATGAAATTGTTTGCTAATAAGAGTGTTTCTTCGTATCCTAATGATATGCCTTTGTCTACTTTGATTGAGAATAATAATGAATCTATGGATGTGAATTTTGTTGGTAGGAACAATTTTGGTAACGACGGGTATAGAGGAAATTTTAATTCTAGGCCGTTCCCTGGTAATTCCTCCAATAATTATGGTAATTCCTACAACAACTCTTATGGAAATTTTAATAAGGTGCCCTCTGATTTTGAGACTAGTCTTAAAGAATGTATGATCTCGCAGAAGAATTTCAATGCTTTGCTTGAAGAAAATTTGCCTAAGATTGATGAGTTGGCTAGGAACGTGGATAGAATTTCTCTTGATGTTGATTCTTTGAAACTTAGATCTATTCCACCTAAGCATGATATCAATGAGTCTCTCAAAGCCATGAGAATTTCCATTGATGAGTGCAAGGAAAGAACCGCTAGGATGCATGCTAAAAAAGATTGCTTTATGAAAGTGTGTTCTTCTAGTTTTCATGATAATAATGATGAAGATCTAAATCTGATTGATGTGTCTCCTATTAAATCTTTGTTTTCCAATATGAATCTTGATAAAAAAAGGGGACTGGAGATGAGTCAACTTTAGCTAAAAGGCATTCCAATGATTCGGAGTTTTTAGATCTTGATGCAAAAATTGATAAAACTGGGATTGAAGAGGTCAAAACTTTACATAGCAATGAACCCACTATTTTGGATTTCAAGGAATTTAATTATGATAATTTCTCTTTGATAGATTGTATTTCCTTGTTGCAATCCGTGTTAAATTCTCCTCATGCTTCTGATCAAAACAAAGCTTTTACTAAACATATCGTTGATGCTTTAATACAATCTTATGAAGAAGTTTCTATCCCTAGAAAACTTTATGATGAGTGGGAACCTACTATTAAAATTAAGATTAAAGATCATGAATTCTATGCTTTGTGTGATTTGGGTGATGGTGTTTCCATGATTCCAAAAACTTTGTGTGATGTGTTAGGTTTTCGTGAATTTGATGATTGTTCTTTAAATTTGCATCATGCGGATTCCACTATTAAGAAACCTATGGGAAGAATTAATGATGTTCTTATAGTTGAAAATAGGAATTATCTGCTCGTAGATTTCATTGTTATTGATATAGATTGCAATCCTACATGTCCTATTATTCTTGGTTGACCTTTCCTTAGAACTATTGGTGCAATTATTGATATGAAAGAAGGATATATTAGATTCCAATTTCCGTTAAGGAAAGGCATGGAACACTTTCCTAGGAACAAAATTAAATTACCGTATGAATCTATTATGAGAGCTGCATATGAATTGCATACCAAAGATGACAATACCTAGATCTATTTTTGTTTTTATGCCTAGCTAGGGGCGTTAAACGATAGCCCTTGTTGGAGGCAACCCAATTTTTTTTGTTCCTTGATTTTTTGTTCCTGTTTAGTAATAAATAAATCATCTACCCTCTTTTATGATTGTGTTTTTATGTTTTAATTAGTGTTTGTGCCAAGTAAAGCCTTTAGGATCTTCTTGGATGATTGTTATCTGATCCTGCTGAAAAAAGCAGAAAGTTTGCGCTCACGAGAATAATTTTCATTTTTAACCAGAGAGCAATAAAATACCAATTCTAAATGCAGTAGATCAATATACAAATTATTTAGGTCGTCCTAATTTGGTAGGATTTTTGGAGTTACAGAAGTATTCTAAACCTACAGATTACTACAGACTGTTCTGTTTTTGAGAGATTCTGTTTTTCGTGTGCTGTTTGCTTATTTTGTTGAATCTGTGGCTAGTATCGGGGGGTATGAACCATAGAGAAGTTAAAATACAGTAGGTTTAACACCAATATAAATAAATAATGAGTTCATTGCGGTACCTTGAACTGGTGGTTTGTTTTCTTATACTAATAGAGCTCATGAGAATTTCAGTTGAGTTTTGTGTTGTGAAGTTTTCAAGTTTTTGGGTAAAGATTTGATGGATTTTGGAACAAGGAGTGGCAAGAGCCTAATCTTGGGGATTCCCAAGGCATCCCAAGGTAAAATCCAAGGACAGCCAAAATCCTAAGCTTGGGGATGCCCCGGAAGGGATCCCCTCTTTCATCTTCGTCTATCGATAACTTTACTCGATGTTATATTTTTATTCAGCGCATGATATGTGTTTTTCTTGGAGCGTCTTGTATGATTTGAGTCTTTGCTTATTAGTTTACCACAATCATCCTTGCTGTACACACCTTTTCGAGACACACACATGAATCCAAATTTATTAAGAATACTCTATGTGCTTCACTTATATCTTTTGAGCTAGATAATTTCGCTCTAGTGCTTCACTTATATCTTTTTAGAGCACGGTGGTGGTTTTATTTTGTAGAAATTATTGATCTCTCATGCTTCACTTATATTATTTTGAGAGTCCTTTAGAACAGCATGGTAGTTTGCTTTGGCTATAAAATTAGTCCTAATATGATGAGCATCCAAGATGGGTATAATAAAAACTATCATAAAAAGTGCATTGAATACTATGAGAAGTTTGATACTTGATGATTGTTTTGAGATATGAAGATGGTGATATTAGAGTTATGCTAGTTGAGTAGTTCTGAATTTGAGAGATACATGTGTTAAAGTTTGTGATTCCCATAGCATGCACGTATGGTGAACAGTTATGTGATGAAGTCGGAGCATGATTTATTTTTTGATTGTCTTCCTTATGAGTGACGGTCGGGGACAAGCGATGGTCTTTTCCTACCAATCTATCCCCCTAGGAGCATGCGCGTAGTACTTTGTTTCGATAACTAATAGATTTTTGCAATAAGTATCTGAGTTCTTTATGACTAATGTTGAGTCCATGGATTATACGCACTCTCACCCTTCCACCATTGCTAGCCTCTCTAAATACCGCACACCTTTCGCCGGTATCATACACCCACCATATACCTTCCTCAAAACAGCCACCATACCTACCTATTATGGCATTTCCATAGCCATTGCAAGATATATTGCCATGCCACTTTCCACCGTTCCGTTTATTATGACGTGCTCCATCATTGTCATATTGCTTTGCATGATCATGTAGTTGACATCATATTTGTGGAAAAGCCACCTTCATGATTATTTCATACATGTCACTCTTGATTCATTGCATATCCCGGTACACCGCTGGAGGCATTCACATAGAGTCATATTTTCTCTAAGTATCGAGTTGTAAATCTTGAGTTGTAAGTAAATAAAAGTGTGATGATCATCATTATTAGACCATTGTCCCAGAGAGGAAAGGATGATGGAGACTTTGATTCCCCAACAAATCGGGATGAGACTCCGGACGAAAAATAAAAAAGAAAAGAAAAGAAAAAGAGGCCATAAAAAAGAGAAAAGGCCCAAATAAAAAAATAAGAGAAAAAGAGAGAAGGGATAATGTTACTATGCTTTTTCCACACTTGTGCTTCAAAGTAGCACCATGATCTTCATGATAGAGAGTCTCTTATGTTGTCACTTTCATATACTATTGGGAATTTTCATTATAGAACTTGGCTTGTATATTCCAATAATGGGCTTCCTCAAAATGCCCTAGGTCTTCGTGAGCAAGCAAGTTGGATGCACACCCACTTAGTTTCTTTTGTTGAGCTTTCATACACTTATAGCTCTAGTGCATTCCTTGCATGGCAATCCCTACTCACTCACATTGATATCTATTGATGGGCATCTCCATAGCCCGTTGATACGCCTAGTTGATGTGAGACTATCTTCTCTTTTTGCCTTCTCCACAACCACCACTCTATTCCACCTATAGTGCTATATCCATGGCTCACGCTCATGTATTGCGTGAAAATTGAAAAGGTTTGTGAACATCAAAAGTATGAAACAATTGCTTGGCTTGTCATCGGGGTTGTGCATGATTTAAATATTTTGTGTGATGAAGATAGAGCATAGCCAGACAATATAATTTTGTAGGGATAACTTTCTTTGGCCATGTTATTTTGATAAGACATAATTGCTTAGTTAGTATGCTTCAAGTTCATTATATTTATGTCAATATTAAACTTTTGGCTTGAATCTTTCGGATCTGAACATTCATGCCACAATAAAGAAGAATTATATTCAAAATTATGTTAGGTAGCATTCCACATCAAAAATTCTGTTTTTATCATTTACCTACTCAAGGACGAGCAGGAATTAAGCTTGGGATGCTTGATACGTCTCCCACGTATCTATAATTTTTTATTGTTCCATGCTATTATATTATCTGTTTTGGATGTTTAATGGGATTTATTATGCACTTTCATATTATTTTTGGGACTGACTTATTAACCTAAGGCCCAGTGCAAATTGTCGTTTTTTGCCTATTTTAGTGTTTCGCAGAAAAGGAATATCAAACGGAATCCAAACGGAATGAAACCTTCACGAGGATCGTGTTTGGAACAAACGCAATCCAGGAGACTTGGAGTGGACGTCAAGAAAGAAGCAAGGAGGCCACAAGGCAGGAGGGCACGCCCCCACCCTCGCGGACCCCTTGCAGCTCCACCGACCTACTTCTTCCTCCTATATATGCCCATATACCCCGAAAATATGCAGGAGCACCATGAAACCCTATTTCCACCGCCACAACCTTCTATACCCATGAGATCCCATCTTGGGCCCTTTTTTAGCGCTCCGCCAGAGGGGGAATCGATCACGGAGGGCTTCTACATCAACACCATAGACTCTCCGATGATGTGTGAGTAGTTTACCACAGACCTTCGGATCCATAGTTATTAGCTAGATGGCTTCTTCTCTCTCTTTGGATCTCAATACAAAGTTCTCCTTGATTCTCTTGGAGATCTATTCGATGTAATTCTTTTTGCGGTGTGTTTGTCGAGATCCGATGAATTGTGGGTTTATGATCAAGTTTATCTATGTACAATATTTGATTCTTCTCTGAATTCGTTTATGCATGATTTAAATATCTTTGCAAGTCTCTTCGAATTATCAGTTTGGTTTGGCCTACTAGATTGATCTTTCTTGCAATGGGAGAAGTGCTTAGCTTTGGGTTCCATCTTGTGGTGTCCTTTCCTAGTGACAGCGGGGGCAGCAAGTCACGTATTGTATTGTTGCCATCGAGGATAAAAAGATGGGGTTTATATCATATTGCTTGAGTTTATCCCTCTTCATCATGTCATCTTGCCTAATGCGTTACTCTGTTCTTATGAACTTAATACTCTAGATGCATGCTAGATAGCGGTGGATGTGTGGAGTAATAGTAGTAGATGCAGAATCATTTCAGTCTACTTGTCACGGACGTGATGCCTATATACATGATCATGCCTAAATATTCTCATAACTATGAACTTTTCTATCAATTGCTCGACAGTAATTTGTTCACCCACCATAGAATTTGCTATCTTGAGAGAAGCCACTAGTGAAAGCTATGGCCCCGGGTCTATTTTCCATCATATTAATATCCCATCAACCAGCTATTTTTGTTACCATTTATTTTGCAATCTTTATTTTCCAATCTATACAACAAAAATACCAAAAATATTTATCTATTATCTTTATCAGATCTCACTTTCGTAAGTGACCGTGAAGGGATTGACGACCCCTTTATCGCGTTGGTTGCAAGGTTCTTGTTTGTTTGTGCAGGTACTAGGGACTTTCGTGTTACCTCCTACTGGATTGATACCTTGGTTCTCAAAAACTGAGGGAAATACATACACTACTTTGCTTCATCACCCTTTCCTCTTCAAGGGAAAACCAACGCATGCTCAAGAGGTAGCAGTATTTATAGCCGAGGTGAAAAACCGCTCGCCCAAAGAAATTGGACGAATGTGCCCCTGACCCTTCTCATCCTAGCGACATGTGTCACCCACGTACAATGAGGTGGAGATCGTGGGTGAATAGAATAATCATATCGTGGGATGTGAAACGATTTGAGCAACAAAAGCTAAAAATTGAGATATGAAAATATTAAAGTTTCGTTCGAAAATTCTTCAGCTGACAAGGACACGGTGAAGATTTTGAACGGGTTTCAAATGGAATGCACATGAAGAATTTGTGAATAGACTAGGTTGAGTTTAGCATAGAGGGGGAAGGGTCCCATCACATTCACATAGTAGAAAAGTCAACTTGAAGAATTGGAAATAAGTGAATGATGTAGAGGACTAAAACTCATATATATATAGCCAATTAAGAACACAATTGGTAAGAGTGAAGACTATGCAAAGTTGAGGAATTTAAACAACTGAAGAAATACTCAAATTGAAGATTTTCAACTTTTGTTGGTGGCGTGACCCACCGTATATGAATGATGATTTTAGACGCCGCGTACAATTGTCGTAGGGATCTGAGAATCAAATTCTTCGTTAATTTCTTCACACTTAGAGGGTTAGTCTTCATTGATTGAAGAAAAACGTTACTTCGTGTGTTGCACATCAAAGTCATCAATTTTGCATCAGTGTTAGGATGTGTGTCATTTTCAAAGGACATTCGAAGATACTAAGATATTTAGGTCACACCGCAACTTGCTAAATCTCTTCTCATCCAAGGGATTTGTGAAGATATCGGCTTGCTGTTCTGGAGTCTTCACGTGCTCAATAGAGATGTAGCCCTTCAACACATGATCTCGAAGAAAATGATGATGAATCTAGATGTGCTTTGTCTTCGAGTGCTGAACTGGGTTATGAGCAATATTGATGGCACTCTCATTGTCACAGCAGAGAGGCACATTCTTCACATTGATGTCGTAGCCCTTGAGGGTTTGCTTCATCCATAGCAATTAAGCACAGCATGAGCCAGCAGCAATGTACTCTGCTTCAGCAGTAGAGAGTGATGCGCAGTTCTGCTTCTTCGAGAACCAACATACTAAGGATCGTCCGAGGAAATGGCATGTGCCTGATGTTGACTTGCGGTCCACATGATCACCAGCATAGTCAGAGTCAGAATATTCAATGAGACCAAAAGCCGAGCCCTTGGGATACCATAATCCAAGTGTTGGTGTGTGAGCTAGATATCGAAGAATATGCTTCACAGCCTTATGGTGTGATCACTATAAAAAAAAGACACATCCGTGACATTTTGGGCCGAACGAAAAAAAAATCTATCATACTTATGACACTTCTATGACGATAATTGTGACAAAACCTGGTATCATCATAGATGTGGCGGGCTCCTACTTCTATGACAAAACATCATGACAGAAAATGGGCTTTTCGTCCTGGGCGGGCCAGAGACACAGTTGCATGACATTCTTTGGGCCGTCCATGACGGAAAAACCCGTGCTAGAAGCGAGGGCGAGGAAAATATCGGGGTGTTCACTACTAGGAAAAGGGCTATAGATAGGATTGACACTAATGGCGCACCAGGGAGGCCGTGTGCCACTACTATATATTAATGGCGCACCAGCTGGTGATGCCCATTAGTGTGGAAGACACTAATGGCGCACCAGAAAACAGGTGCGCCACTAGTGATATTTTTTTTCATTTTTATATACATACTAATGGCGCATCCTACCGAAGTGCGCCATTACTAGTTCTAACTAGTAATGGCGCACCAGACAGGGAGTGCGCCAATACTGAATTTTTTTATTCTTTTTTTTTGCAAAACTACTAATGGCGCACCGCCTCATAGTGCGCCATTACTAGTTTAAACTACTAATGGCGCACCTGTAGAAGTGCGCCATTAGTATATATTTTGATATCATTAATATTTTTAAATATCATGGGCACTTTTTGATATCACGAATATTTTTAAATTTCATGGGCACTTTTTGAATTCATGAATATTTTTTCAAATTTGATGATATTTTTTCATATTCAATATGATAAAATATTGAATATTCATGAGGACACTCGATCTCGATCCCCCTCCATCTCGATCTCGATCCCACCCGCGCCTCCTCTCCCCTCTTCATTTTTTAAAAAATAATAATAAAAAAGTGTAGACTACAATTGTTGTTAAACAACAATTATTACTGTTTTTATAAAAAAATATTACTGTTTCATATTCATATTCATTTTCTAAAAAATTATTACATGCAACAAAAAAAATTACTTATGGCGCACCTCTGGCTGGTGCACCATTGCTATATATAAAAAAGATTACTAATGGCGCACCTCTGCCTGGTGCGCCATTGCTATGTAAAAAAAGATTACTAATGGCGCACCTCTGCCCGGTGCGCCGTTGCTATGTAAAAAAAAGATTACTAATGGCGCACCGGCCGCTGGTGCGCCATTAGTAAGATTCCCCCTAGCTAATTCCCTCCCTCTCGCCAAATCCCCTTCATCCCTCTCCCTCGCCCCCCTAGATAATTCCCCCCGCTGCCCCGACCCACGCCGCCGCCGACG
>NC_041386.1:527206141-527253010 GCF_002162155.2 Triticum dicoccoides | reverse complement strand
GGCCCGCTCCACCGTGGCCGCCGACACCCCGCACCCTCCCCCGCTTTTTGATAATATTTTCAAATAACTAATTTGATGATATTTTCAAATAACAAATTTGATGATATTTTCAATTAAAAATAAAAAACAAATTTGATGATATTAAAAAAACAAATTTGATGATATGTTTTGTTCTAGTCCTCATGAAAATAACAAATTTGATAAAAAACAAATTACTAGATGCAACAAGAAATAATGAAAAAAATAAGTTACTAATAGCACACCAGAGGAGGGTGCGCCATTGCTATCAGAAAAAAAGTTACTAATGGCGCACCAGAGAATGGTGCGCCATTGCTATGAGTGTTTTTATGGCGCACCCCTCGATGGTGCGCCATTACTAACATTCCCCCCTCTATAGCTGGATACCCGGCCCTTAGCCCGATACCTCCTTCCCTCTCCCTCGCCAGATCCCCTTCCATCCCTCGCCACACCCGCTCCGGCTCCCCCGCGCCGCCTCCCCCGCGCCCCCGACCCGCGAAGCACGTGGCCTCCGGCCTCCCCACGACCAACCGAGGCGCCCAGGAGGACCACCGTCGTCTTCCTCTTCGACTACGAGGACCCGGACGAGCTCGGACACCCTCGAGCCACCCCTTCGACGCTGCCGCCGACCCCGACCCCTTCGGTGACTGGCCACGCCCGCCCAGGTACCTCTCCTCCTTCCTCCCTCTCCACCCTTCCACCCCATTCCCCCCTCCCTAGTTCTTCTTGCTATATGGATCAAAACATATGGAGCATTACTATTGCTATATGGAGCATTACTATTGTTCTTCTCTGAACCATTACCATTCCCTCCCTCCCTAGTTCTTCCTCCCCATTAATTTGTAGGATCAGAACAAATTTGTAACAGGATGCTCTACAATGTTGATTAGGTGCATTACTATTGCTATATGGAGCAGCAATTTACTATTGCTATATGCTCTAGTTTGTATCAATGTGATTGTAGTTTTTCTTGTCATCAAGTTTAGTTGATGTTTATTTAAATATAGCTTATATGTTCAGCCACTCTATGTATGATTGTGGCTTGAAGGTTCTGGAAGAACGTTTTTCCTTCAAATTCTATCTGGTGGCATTGTCCTAGACTCCCTAGTTGTGTTGTTAATTGTGCTTCTATTAAAATAATTGGGAGTTACTCACTGTACTAGAACTCTATAGGTTGAATTTTGGTTAACTAATACTGACGTTATGAGAATGTAAGAACCTATTATTGCTACTGATATCATTGGCTCATTGCTGCCTTTGTGCAATGTAGAACTGTTAAGAGTGATTTGGAGGATTCAAGATTCTGTGAAGCTCTTTTGACATTTAAAACTCAGAACTGAAGGTACTTAATAAACTCAAAAGCATTGATGATAACTCTTGTTGCCTAGAAACAGAGGTAGTTTACATATTGCATTGATGGTGTTTGTTTATGTTCAGAGTTTAAGCATGTGTAGTGTAGTGTAGTGTAGTGAGCTTGTTCTAGTGTAGTGAGGTCTGAACCATTGCACGATGTAGTGTAGTGTAGTGAGCTCTGAACCATGTTTAGTGTTGAGTACTTCAAGTTTGCTGAACCTATTCATTTTGTGGACTTAGTGAACATGATAAGACAAGCCAGATGCTCTATTTTTAATTAACAGTAATCCATGATGAGCAACAGTTTCTTTCACTAATTTTCAGTTAACAGCAATCCATGATTTTTTCCAGCTAAAACTATTCATGATTTTTTGTTGGGTGACCTATTAGATCTGGAATGAAAGCTCACATAAGTTGAGCTGATTTTTGTCCATATGAATGCAGAGGACTATATGGTCTGTGGCCTTTTCATCCATATGAAAGTTGAGGCACATTGTGGTGCTAGTTTGCTAGGTTTTGTCTCCGACCATCATGTCGTGATGATTTTGCAGGTACCCCGAGAGGCCCTTGAGTTTGCCGGAATGTCGATTAACTTCCGTTCCAGAAAATTCGGGTACTCCATATGTCTTATTTTCAGCAAAGGTCATGCTGAAATTTTCCGTGAATTTTAGCATGACTTTGCTAAAAATCGGACATATGGGGTACTTGCTACTAATGCATGGGCCAGGGTATCTTAGTACTTAATTAAGTAGGATCAACTTGAAGGAAATATGCCCTAGAGGCAATAATAAAGTTATTATTTATTTCCTTATATCATGATAAATATTTATTATTCATGCTAGAATTGTATTAACCGGAAACATAATACATGTGTGAATACATAGACAAACAGAGTGTCACTAGTATGCCTCTACTTGACTAGCTCGTTAATCAAAGATGGTTATGTTTCCTAACCATGGACAAAGAGTTGTTATTTGATTAACGGGATCACATCATTAGGTGAATGATCTGATTGACATGACCCATTCCATTAGCTTAGCACCCGATCATTTAGTATGTTGCTATTGCTTTCTTCATGACTTATACATGTTCCTATGACTACGAGATTATGCAACTCCCGTTTGCCGGAGGAACACTTTGTGTTCTACCAAACATCACAACGTAACTCGGTGATTATAAAGGTGCTCTACAGGTGTCTCCAAAGGTACATGTTGGGTTGGCGTATTTCGAGATTAGGATTTGTCACTTCGATTGTCGGAGAGGTATCTCTGGGCCCTCTCGGTAATGCACATCACATAAGCCTTGCAAGCATTGCAACTAATGAGTTAGTTGTGAGATGATGTATTACGGAACGAGTAAAGAGACTTGCCGGTAACGAGATTGAACTAGGTATTGAGATACCGACGATCGAATCTCGGGCAAGTAACATACCGATGACAAAGGGAACAACATATGTTGTTATGCGGTCTGACCGATAAAAGATCTTCGTAGAATATGTAGGAGCCTATATGGGCATCCAGGTTCCGCTATTGGTTATTGACCGGAGACGTGTCTCGATCATGTCTACATTGTTCTCGAACCCATAGGGTCCGCACGCTTAAGGTTTCAATGACAGTTATATTATGAGTTTATGCATTTTGATGTACCGAAGTTTGTTCGGAGTCCTAGATGTGATCACGGACATGACAAGGAGTCTCGAAATGGTCGAGACATAAAGATTAATATATTGGAAGCCTATATTTGGATATCGGAGGTGTTCCGGGTGAAATCGGGATTTTACCGGAGTACCGGGAGGTTACCGGAACCCCCGGGAGGTATATGGGCCTTAGTGGGCTTTAGTGGAAGAGAGGAGAGGTGGCCAGGGCTAGGCCGCGCGCCCCTCCCCCCCCCTAGTCCGAATAGGATAAGGAGAGGGGGGCGGCGCCCCCCCTTCCTTCTCTCTCTCCTCTTTCCCCCTCCCGAATCCTATTCCAACTAGGAAAGGGGGGAATCTTACTCCCGGTGGGAGTAGGACTCCTCCTGGCGCGCCCTCCTCCTGGCCGTCCGCACCCCCCCTTTGATCCTTTATATACGGAGGCAGGGGGCACCCCTAGACACACAAGTTGAACCACGTGATCATATTCTTAACCGTGTGCGGTGCCCCCTTCCACCATAGTCCTCGATAATATTGTAGCGGTGCTTAGGTGAAGCCCTGCGACGGTAGTACATCAAGATCGTCACCACACCATCGTGTTGACGGAACTCTTCCCCGACACTTTGCTGGATCGAAGTCCGGGGATCATCATCGAGCTAAACGTGTGCTAGAACTCGGAGGTGCTGTAGTTTTGGTGCTTGATCGGTCGAGCCGTGAAGACGTACGACTACATCAACCGCGTTGTGCTAACGCTTCCGCTGTCGGTCTACAAGGGTACGTAGATCACACTCTCCCCTCTCGTTGCTATGCATCACCATGATCTTACGTGTGCGTAGGAAATATTTTGAAATTGCTACGTTCCCCAACAGTGGCATCTGAGCCTAGGTTTTATGTGTTCATGTTATATGCACGAGTAGAACACAAGTGAGTTGTGGACGATATAAGTCATATTGCTTACCAGCATGTCATACTTTGGTTCGGCGGTATTGTTGGACAAAGCGGCCCGGACCGACATTACGCGTACGCTTACGCGAGACCAGTTCTCCCGACGTGCTTTGCACAAAGGTGGCTAGCGGGTGACAGTTTCTCCAACTTTAGTTGAACCGAGTGTGGCTACGCCCGGTCCTTGCGAAGGTTAAAACAGCACCAACTTGACAAACTATCGTTGTGGTTTTGATGCGTAGGTAAGATTGGTTCTTGCTTAAGCCCGTAGCAGCCACGTAAAACTTGCAACAACAAAGTAGAGGACGTCTAACTTGTTTTTGCAGGGCATGTTGTGATGTGATATGGTCAAGACATGATGCTAAATTTTATTGTATGAGATGATGATGTTTTGTAACCGAGTTATCGGCAACTGGCAGGAGCCATATGGTTGTCGCTTTATTGTATGCAATGCAATCGCGCTGTAATGCTTTACTTTATCACTAAGCGGTAGCGATAGTCGTGGAAGCATAAGATTGGCGAGACGACAACGATGCTACGATGGAGATCAAGGTGTCGCGCCGGTGACTATGGTGATCACGATGGTGCTTCGAAGATGGAGATCACAAGCACAAGATGATGATGGCCATATCATATCACTTATATTAATTGCATGTGATGTTTATCTTTTATGCATCTTATCTTGCTTTGATTGACGGTAGCATTATAAGATGATCTCTCACTAATTATCAAGAAGTGTTCTCCCTGAGTATGCACCATTGTGAAAGTTCTTCGTGCTGAGACACCACGTGATGATCGGGTGTGATAGGCTCTACGTTCAAATACAACGGGTGCAAAACAGTTACACACACGGAATACTCAGGTTATACTTGACGAGCCAAGCATATACAGATATGGCCTTGGAACACGGAGACCGAAAGGTCGAGCGTGAATCATATAGTAGATATGATCAACATAGTGATGTTCACCAATGAAACTACTCCATCTCACGTGATGATCGGATATGGTTTAGTTGATTTGGATCACGTAATCACTTAGAGGATTAGAGGGATGTCTATCTAAGTGGGAGTTCTTTAAGTAATATGATTAATTGAACCTAAATTTATCATGAACTTAGTACCTGATAGTATCTTGCTTATTTATGTTTGATTGTAGATAGATGGCCCGTGCTGTTGTTCCGTTGAATTTTAATGCGTTCCTTGAGAAAGCAAAGTTGAAAGATGATGGTAGCAATTACACGGACTGGATCCGTAACTTGAGGATTATCCTCATTGCTGCACAGAAGAATTACGTCCTGGAAGCACCGCTGGGTGCCAGGCCTGCTGCTGGAGCAACACCAGATGTTATGAACGTCTGGCAGAGCAAAGCTGATGACTACTCGATAGTTCAATGTGCCATGCTTTACGGCTTAGAATCGGGACTTCAATGACGTTTTGAACGTCATGGAGCATATGAGATGATCCAGGAGTTGAAGTTAATATTTCAAGCAAATGCCCGGATTGAGAGATACGAAGTCTCCAATAAGTTCTATAGCTGCAAGATGGAGGAGAACAGTTCTGTCAGTGAGCATATACTCAAAATGTCTGGGTATAATAATCACTTGATTCAATTGGGAGTTAATCTTCCAGATGATTGCGTCATTGATAGAATTCTCCAATCACTGCCACCAAGCTACAAGAGCTTCGTGATGAACTATAATATGCAAGGGATGAATAAGACTATTCCCGAGCTCTTCGCAATGCTGAAAGCTGCGGAGGTAGAAATCAAGAAGGAGCATCAAGTGTTGATGGTCAACAAGACCACCAGTTTCAAGAAAAAGGGCAAAGGGAAGAAGAAGGGGAACTTCAAAAAGAACAGCAAGCAAGTTGCTACTCAAGAGAAGAAACCCAAACCTGGACCTAAGCCTGAAACTGAGTGCTTCTACTGCAAGCAGACTGGTCACTGGAAGCGGAACTGCCCCAAGTATTTGGCGGATAAGAAGCATGGCAAGGTGAACAAAGGTATATGTGATATACATGTTATTGATGTGTACCTTACTAATGCTCGCAGTAGCACCTGGGTATTTGATACTGGTTCTGTTGCTAATATTTGCAACTCAAAACAGGGACTACGGATTAAGCAAAGATTGGCTAAGGACGAGGAGACGATGCACGTGGGAAATGGTTCCAAAGTCGATGTGATCGCAGTCGGCACGCTACCTCTACATCTACCTTCGGGATTAGTATTAGACCTAAATAATTGTTATTTGGTGCCATCGTTAAGCATGAACATTATATCTGGATCTTGTTTGATGTGAGACGGTTATTCATTTAAATCAGAGAATAATGGTTGTTCTATTTACATGAGTAATATCTTTTATGGTCATGCACCCTTAAAGAGTGGTCTATTCTTATTAAATCTCGATAGTAGTGACACACATATTCATAGTGTTGAAGCCAAAAGATGCAGAGTTGATAATGATAGTGCAACTTATTTGTGGCACTGCCGTTTGGGTCATATCGGTATAAAGCGCATGAAGAAACTCCATATTGATGGGCTTTTGGAACCACTTGATTATGAATCACTTGGTACTTGCGAACCGTGCCTTATGGGTAAGATGACAAAAACACCGTTCTCCGATACTATGGAGAGAGCAACAGATTTGTTGGAAATCATACATACAGATGTATGTGGTCCGATGAATATTGAGGCTCGTGGCGGATATCGTTATTTTCTCACCTTCACAGATGACTTAAGCAGATATGGGTATATCTACTTAATGAAACACAAGTCTGAAACGTTTGAAAAGTTCAAAGAATTTCAGAGTGAAGTTGAAAATCATCGTAACAAGAAAATAAAATTCCTATGATCTGATCGTGGAGGAGAATATTTGAGTTACGAGTTTGGTGTACCTTTGAAACAATGTGGAATAGTTTCGCAACTCACGCCACCCGGAACACCACAGCGTAATGGTCTGTCCGAACGTCGTAATCGTACTTTACTAGATATGGTGCGATCTATGATGTCTCTTACTGATTTACCGCTATCGTTTTGGGGATACACTCTAGAGACGGCCACATTCACGTTAAATAGGGCACCATCAAAATCCGTTGAGACGACGCCTTATGAACTGTGGTTTGGCAAGAAACCAAAGTTGTTGTTTCTGAAAGTTTGGGGCTGCGATGCTTATGTGAAAAAGCTTCAACCTGATAAGCTCGAACCCAAATCGGAGAAATGTGTCTTCATAGGATATCCAAAGGAAACTATTGGATACACCTTCTATCACAGATCCGAAGGCAAGACTTTTGTTGCTAAATTCGGAAACTTTCTGGAGAAGGAGTTTCTCTCGAAAGAAGTGAGTGGGAGGAAAGTAGAACTTGACGAGGTAACTGTACCTACTCCCTTATTGGAAAGTAGTACATCACAGAAACCTGTTTCTGCGACACCTACACCAATTAGTGAGGAAGCTAATGATAATGATCATGAAACTTCAGAACAAGATACTACTGAACCTCGTAGATCAACCAGAGTGAGATTCGTGCCAGAGTGGTACGGTAATCCTGTTCTGGAAGTCATGCTACTAGATCATGATGAACCTACGAACTATGAAGAAGCGATGGTGAGCCCAGATTCCGCAAAATGGCTTGAAGCCATGAAATCTGAGATGGGATCCATGTATGAGAACAAAGTATGGACTTTGGTTGACTTGCCCAATGATCAGCAAGAAATTGAGAATAAATGGATCTTCAAGAAGAAGACTGACGCTGACGGTAATATTACTATCTACAAAGCTCGACTTGTCGCAAAAGGTTTTCGGCAAGTTCAAGGGATTGACTATGATGAGACCTTCTCACCCGTAGCGATGCTTAAGTCTGTCTGAATCATGTTAGCAATTGCCGCATTTTATGATTATGAAATTTGGCAGATGGATGTCAAAACTGCATTCCTGAATGGATTTCTAGAAGAAGGGTTGTATATGATGCAACCAGAAGGTTTTGTCGACCCAAAGGGAGCTAACAAAGTGTGCAAGCTCCAGCGATCCATTTATGGACTGGTGCAAGCCTCTCGGAGTTGGAATAAACACTTTGATAGTGTGATCAAAGCATTTGGTTTTATACAGACTTTTGGAGAAGCCTGTATTTACAAGAAAGTGAGTGGGAGCTCTGTAGCATTTCTAATATTATATGTGGATGACATATTACTAATTGGAAATGATATAGAATTTCTGGATAGCATAAAGGGATACTTGAATAAGAGTTTTTCAATGAAAGACCTCGGTGAAGCTGCTTACATATTAGGCATTAAGATCTATAGAGATAGATCAAGATGCTTAATTGGACTTTCACAAAGCACATACATTGACAAAGTTTGAAGAAGTTCAAAATGGATCAAGTAAAGAAGGGGTTCTTGCCAGTGTTACAAGGTGTGAAGTTGAGTAAGACTCAATGCCTGACCACTGCAGAAGATAGAGAGAAAATGAAAGATGTTCCCTATGCTTCAGCCATAGGCTCTATCATGTATGCAATGCTGTGTACCAGACCTGATGTGTGCCTTGCTATAAGTCTAGCAGGGAGGTACCAAAGTAATCCAGGAGTGGACAGCGGTCAAGAACATCCTGAAATACCTGAAAAGGACTAAGGATATGTTTCTCGTTTATCGAGGTGACAAAGAGCTCATCATAAATGGTTATGTTGATGTGAGCTTTGACACTGATCCGGACGATTCTAAATCGCAAACCGGATACGTGTTTACATTAAGCGGTGGAGCTGTCAATTGGTGCAGTTCTAAACAAAGAGTTGTGGTGGGATCTACGTGTGAAGCGGAATACATAGCTACTTCAGAAGCAGCAAATGAAGGAGTCTGGATGAAGGAGTTCATATCCGATCTAGGTGTCATACCTAGTGCATCGGGTCCAATGAAAATCTTTTGTGACAATACTGGTGCAATTGCCTTGGCAAAGGAATCCAGATTTCACAAGAGAACCAAGCACATCAAGAGACGCTTCAATTCCATCCAGGATCTAGTCTAGGTGGGAGACATAGAGATTTGCAAGATACATACGGATCTGAATGTTGCAGACCCGTTGACTAAGCCTCTTCCACGAGCAAAACATGATCAGCACCAAGGCTCCATAGGTGTTAGAATCATTACTGTGTAATCTAGATTATTGACTCTAGTGCAAGTGGGAGACTGAAGGAAATATGCCCTAGAGGCAATAATAAAGTTATTATTTATTTCCTTATATCATGATAAATGTTTATTATTCATGCTAGAATTGTATTAACCGGAAACATAATACATGTGTGAATACATAGACAAACAGAGTGTCACTAGTATGCCTCTACTTGACTAGCTCGTTAATCAAAGATGGTTATGTTTCCTAACCATGGACAAAGAGTTGTTATTTGATTAATGGGATCACATCATTAGGTGAATGATCTGATTGACATGACCCATTCCATTAGCTTAGCACCCGATCGTTTAGTATGTTGCTATTAATTTCTTCATGACTTATACATGTTCCTATGACTATGAGATTATGCAACTCCTGTTTGTCGGAGGAACACTTTGTGTGCTACCAAACGTCACAACGTAACTGGGTGATTATAAAGGTGCTCTACAGGTGTCTCCAAAGGTACTTGTTGGGTTGGCGTATTTCGAGATTAGGATTTGTCACTCCGATTGTCGGAGAGGTATCTCTGGGCCCTCTCGGTAATGCACATCACATAAGCCTTGCAAGCATTGCAACTAATGAGTTAGTTGTGAGATGATGTATTACGGAACGAGTAAAGAGACTTGCCGGTAACGAGATTGAACTAGGTATTGAGATACCGACGATCGAATCTCGGGCAAGTAACATACCGATGACAAAGGGAACAACGTATGTTGTTATGCGGTCTGACCGATAAAAGATCTTCGTAGAATATGTAGGAGCCAATATGAGCATCCAGGTTCCGCTATTGGTTATTGACCGGAGATGTGTCTCGGTCATGTCTACATTGTTCTCGAACCCGTAGGGTCCGCACGCTTAAGGTTTCGATGATAGTTATATTATGAGTTTATGCATTTTGATGTACTGAAGTTTGTTCGGAGTCCCGGATGTGATCACGGACATGACGAGGAGTCTCGAAATGGTCAAGACATGAAGATTGATATATTGGAAGCCTATATTTGGATATCGGAAGTGTTCCGGGTGAAATCGGGATTTTACCGGAGTACCGGGAGGTTACCGGAACCCCCCGGGAGGTATATGGGCCTTAGTGGGCTTTAGTGGAAGAGAGGAGAGGTGGCCAGGGCTGGGCCGCGCGCCCCTCCCCCCTAGTCCGAATAGGATAAGGAGAGGGGGGCGGCGCCCCCCCTTCCTTCTCTCTCTCCTCTTTCCCCCTCCCGAATCCTATTCCAACTAGGAAAGGGGGGAATCCTACTCCCGGTGGGAGTAGGACTCCTCCTAGCGCGCCCTCTGATGGGGTCATGTACCTAGGGTAGGGTCATGGACCTGATCTAAGTACCTTACCCAAGGACACCCTTAGAAGAGGTCGCCTTCCAGTCGACCAACGAGGGACTCACTCGACTGACTTGAAGGACTCGACCACGAAGACTCACTCGACCACCAGGAGGTCAAGAGGCACTCTGCACTGCAACGGCCTGTAATTAAGTAGGCTTTATGATAGTAAAGCCACTTTATGTGGGGCGTTACCAGTAACGCCCCAGACTTAACTCACCTTAAACCCTCTCCTACGTGGGCTGGCTGGGGTCCTGGCGCACTCTATATAAGCCACCCCCCTCCACAGGTAGAAGGGTTCGGCACCTTGTAACTCATATACTCATAATCCACTCGACCGCCTCCGGGCTCCGAGACGTAGGGCTATTACTTCTTCCGAGAAGGGCTTGAACTCGTACATCCCTTGTGTTTACAACCTCTCCATAGCTAGGACCTTGCCTCTCCATACCTACCCCCACTCTACTGTCAGGCTTAGAACCACGACAGTTGGCGCCCACCGTGGGGCAGGTGTTTTAGCGATTTTGTGGAGAAGTTGCGATTCTTCCGAGTACTTTCATCATGGTGTCTGCTGGAGTTTTGGTCGAAGGTCGAGAGATCTGTCTCGGCACTCTCACCTTCATCGCCGACGACTCCGCCTGGCTCCAGGAGGCTCCACTCGACGTTGATGCGCTCCCCGTCCGCGGTGCGACGCATTTTCGCGCATGTGTCCGCGGCGTTCTGCTGCGGCAACCGTCAACCCCGTATCGGTCGGCTCCTCCATCGTCCACCCTCCCGGTCTCCCGCCAGTGCAAGCGCTCGGGCCGGTCGAGGCTTCAGCGATGGGTGAGGCACGCGGTGGCTCGCCAATCGGCCACCACCCAAGTTGCGGCAATTGAGCCCAACGAATCTCTCTACGGCTTGTTCGATCTGTCGACTGGCTCCGTAGAGACTGCATCCGAGTGCGGTAGCAGTGATCCAGCGGCGGAAATCTTGATGGTCGACGGGCCCCGCAGTCCCCCTGGCTTCGCCCGTGATGGTGGAGCAGGTGACGGAGGCGACCCCGCACGAGGCCACGAAGAGTACCAGCCCGAGCCACTCGACTCTCTGCAAAGAGAGGAACTTCGCCGCAGGAACGTGGATGCCCTGCGTACTCCCATCGCAGGAGAAACCCCCGAGGCTCGTGCCTTGGAGGAGGCACGTCTGGCCAATTTGGCCGAACGCACTCGACTGGAGAATCTTCAGCGAGCACTCGACGAGCGCGCGCGGCAACGAGTTCCCGACACCAGTCGACGTCAACTCTTCCCGCCGACTCAGGTATATCGAACCCCAATCCAGAATTTAGCAGCTGCGACCCGTATAGCAGAATCCATCCAGCCTTCGCAGTCGGAAGCTAGCAGAGGTTTGCTGCAGATCAGGGATCTGCTCCGGGAAGCAGGAGATCAGAATTCATCCGTGTCTCAGTCGCGCAACAGAATTCACAGTCGATCCGTCACTGCGAATACGGTTCAGTCGGCTCACAGCCCCAGATCGCCTCCGCGGCGTGAGGGGCACGAGAATCGGCGAGGCCAATATGGTGACCGACTCGACCGAGATGATAGGCGTCGAGTGCCCCATTCCCCTCTGAGGGGTGGGTCTTACGCTCCTCGGCAGCAAGATGACAGGCGTCAGTACAGTACAGGGCGAAGGGTTCCAGTCGACCCCAGAGAACCAGGCTTCGACGCGCGATCCATTATCATGCAAGGTTTGGTCGACCGGAATAGAGCCCATCGGGGCGGACTCGACAGAGATGCGCCCACAAGCAGTCGAGTGCATGTTTCTGGTCCTGAATGTTTCAGTAGAGCTATCAGAGCCGCAGTTATCCCTCCCAATTTCAGGTTGGCAACAGGAGTCAGCAAGTTCGCTGGTGAGTCTAAGCCTGAAACTTGGCTTGAAGACTACCGAGTGGCAGTTCAGATTGGTGGTGGGAACGACGAGGTGGCCATGAAGCATTTGCCCCTCATGCTGGAAGGTTCTGCCAGGGCATGGTTGACTCAATTACCTCCTAGCAGCATTTACGCTTGGGAAGATCTGTCCCGAGTGTTCATCAGAATGTTTGAAGGAACTTGCAAGCGACCAGCTGGATTGACAGAGTTGCAAGTCTGCGTGCAGAAGGCTAATGAGACTCTCAGAGAGTATATTCAGAGGTGGATCACTTTGCACCACACTTTGGAGAATGTGTCTGATCATCAGGCAGTCTGTGCCTTCAAAGATGGCGTCAAGAACAGAGAACTGAGTTTGAAGTTTGGTCGAACCGGTGACATGACCTTGAGTCGGATGATGGAGATTGCTACCAAGTACGCCAACGGCGAAGAAGAAGACCGACTCCGAAGCGGCAAGCACAAGCCGAGTCAGTCGGAAAAAGGAAACACCAGTCGAAAACAGAAGCGGAAGGCTGAACCGGCAGCTCCTGGAGAGGCTCTGGCTGTGACTCAGGGAAAGTTTAAGGGGAAACCAAAAGGATCCTGGAACCCCAAGAAGGTAAAGGATAAAGAAGGGAACGACGTAATGGATATGCCATGTCACATCCACACGAAGAAAGACGAAGAGGGGAATATCATCTACCCGAAGCACACCACTCGCCAATGTCGACTCCTGATCCAGCAGTTTCAGGGAAAACAATCTAAGGACAAGGAGAAGGAGTCGGACAAGGCCGAAGACAAGGAGGACAGTGAGGAAGGATATCCACATATCAACTCCACTCTGATGATCTTTGCAGATGTGGAAAGCAGGAGTCGACTGAAAGTCATTAACCGAGAGGTGAACATGGTTTCCCCAGCAAAAGCAAATTATCTAAAATGGTCTCAAATACCCATCACATTCGACCAATCTGATCACCCGACTCATATTGCCACCCCTGGGAGGCAAGCTTTGGTGGTCGATCCAGTTGTCGAAGGCACTCGACTGAGAAAGGTGCTGATGGATGGTGGAAGCGGGCTGAATTTGTTGTATGCAGACACACTGAAAGGAATGGGCATTCCGATATCCCGACTGAGCACTAGTAACATGAGCTTTCATGGAGTTATACCAGGGAAGAAAGCCGAGTCACTCGGCCAAATAGCTTTGGACGTGGTGTGTGGTGATTCGAAACATTTTCGCAAAGAAAAGTTGACGTTTGAGGTCGTGGATTTTTAGAGTACATATCATGCCATTTTGGGGAGACCAGCTTACGCACGGTTCATGGCTCGACCATGTTACGTGTACCTCAAATTGAAGATGCCCGGCCCCAAAGGAGTGATCACTGTCACCGGTGATAGGAAAAAGGCAGAAGAGTGCTTTCAGAAGGGCTCCAAGATTGCCGATTCCCAGGTGACAGCGGTCGAGTTCGAGGAATACAAGCAAAACGCAGATCCGAGTGACTTGCTGCGATCAAAGAAACCCGCCACAGAGTCTGCATTCCAGTCGTCCGGTGAGACGAAGCCTTTTCACATTCACCCGACCGACCCCGATGCAACTCCGACCCGCATCTCCACAACACTCGACCCAAAATAGGAAGAAGCGCTCATCCAGTTCCTCCGTGAGAACTGGGACATTTTTGCATGGAAGCCCGCTGACATGCCAGGTGTTCCCAGGGGACTGGCTGAGCATCGCTTAAGAGTCGACTCGTCTGCAAAACCAGTCAAAGAGCATCTTCGGCGGTCCGCCGTCCAGAAGAGAAAAGCCATTGGTGAGGAAGTGGCTCGACTGTTGGCGGCAGGATTTATCCGAGAGATATACCACTCCGAGTGGCTCGCTAATGTCGTCATGGTTCCTAAGAAGGACAAATCGCTCTGAATGTGCATTGATTTCAAGCACATCAACCGGGCCTGCCCGAAAGATCATTTTCCTCTCCCTCGCATAGATCAAATTGTTGACTCGACCGCGGGATGCGAGGGGCTATCTTTTTTAGATGCCTACTCCGGGTACCATCAGATCCGTCTGTACGGACCCGACGAGGTAAAAACAGCTTTCATCACTCCATTCGGGTGCTTCTGCTATATCACCATGCCATTCAGCCTCAAGAATGCCGGAGCCACATTTATGCGAATGATTCAGAAGTGTCTACTCACTCAAATCAGTCGGAATGTGGAAGCATATATGGATGATATCGTTGTCAAGTCACGAAAAGGTTCCGACCTGCTCGCTGATCTCGCCGGAACATTTGCCAACCTCAGAAGATATGATATCAAGCTCAATCCATCAAAGTGCATATTTGGAGTTCCTGGTGGCAAGTTACTCGGTTTTCTCGTTTCCGAACGGGGAATCGACGCTAACCAAAGAAGATTGGCACTATTCTCCGAATGAAACGCCCTGTGCGAGTGCACGATGTCCAGAAGCTTACTGGATGCTTGGCCGCATTAAGTCGATTCATCTCACGACTCGGTGAAAAGGCATTGCCTCTTTACCGACTGATGAAGAAGACAGACAAGTTCGAGTGGACTCCAGAAGCTGATGCAGCGTTTGCCGAGCTAAAAGCTCTGCTCTCCACCCAGCCGGTGCTTGCTGCTCCAATCAGCAAAGAGCCTCTGTTGCTCTATATCGCAGCCACAGGACAAGTTGTCAGTACTGTGCTTACGGTTGAGCGGGAAGAAGAAGGAAAAGCTCTCAAAGTTCAGCGCCCAGTGTATTATTTGTCTGAAGTCTTGACTCCATCCAAGCAGAGATATCCTCATTATCAGAAGCTTGTGTATGGAATATACATGACCACAAAGAAGGTTGCTCATTATTTTTCTGATCATTCCATCACAGTCGTCAGCGACGCTCCACTATCAGAGATTTTGCACAACAGAGATGCAACTGGTCGAGTTGCCAAATGGGCGATTGAACTTCTTCCCCTTGATATCAAGTTTGAGGCAAAGAAAGCCATTAAGTCCCAGGCAATAGTAGATTTCCTCGCCGAGTGGATTGAACAACAGCAGCCGACTGAAGTTCACTCGGAGCATTGGACCATGTTCTTTGATGGCTCTAAGATGTTGAATGGTTCCGGTGCTGGGGTTGTCCTGGTTTCCCCCAGAGGAGACAAGCTCAGATATGTGCTCCAGATTCACTTTGATTCCTCCAACAATGAGGCAGAATATGAGGCCCTCTTATATGGGTTGCGCATGGTCATTTCACTCGGTGTCTGTCGCCTGATGGTCTATGGCGACTCGGATTTAGTGGTCAACCAGGTGATGAAAGAGTGGGACGTGAGAAGCCCAGCCATGACTGGATACTGCAGTGCAGTGAGGAAGCTGGAAAAGAAGTTCGAGGGGTTGGAGCTCCATCATATACCCCGACTGAAAAATCAAGCAGCTGATGATCTAGCAAAGATAGGTTCCAAGAGAGAAGCCATTCCGAGTGGTGTGTTCTTGGAGCATATACACACTCCGTCAGTCAAAGAAGATCCTTTCACCGAAGAAACTCCACAGCCCAAGAGTGCCACAGATCCGACTGAAGTTGAAGTCCCAGCGGTGGTCGACTTGATCATGGAGGTCTTGGTGGTCATTCCCGACTGGACAGTTCCATATGTCGCGTATATCCTGAGAAAAGAGCTTCCGGAGGATGAGGAAGAGGCTCGACAGATCGTCCGTCGGTCTAAGGCCTTTACCGTAATCAAAGGACAATTATACAGAGAAAGCGCGACTGGAGTTGGTCAGAAGTGCATAACACCAGAAGAAGGTCAACTCATCCTCAATGATATTCACTCGGGGACCTGTGGTCATCATGCGTCCTCTCGGACCATCGTGGCCAAAGCATACCGAGCCGGATTTTACTGGCCAAAGGCGAATGAGATGGCAAAAGAGATAGTGGATAAGTGCGAGGGATGTCAGTTCTACTCGAATATGTCGCACAAGCCTGCGTCGGCCCTGAAGACCATCCCACTCGTCTGGCCTTTCACAGTATGGGGACTGGACATGGTCGGTCCTTTGAGAACAGGACGAAGTGGCTTCACGCATGTACTGGTGGCAGTCGACAAGTTCACCAAGTGGATCGAGGCTAAACCAATCAAGAGCCTTGACACCGGTACTGCTGTTAGCTTCATCAGGGAACTAATATTCAGATATGGAGTCCTGCACAGCATCATTACGGATAATGGGTCGAACTTTGACTCAGAGGAATTCAGAGATTTCTGCAACTCCCAAGGCACACGGGTCAACTACGCTTCAGTCGCCCATCCGCAGTCGAATGGACAAGCAGAGCAAGCTAATGGACTGATTCTTAAGGGATTGAAGCCTCGACTGATGCGTGATCTCAAACACGCGGCTGGAGCTTGGGTCGACGAACTTCCCTCAGTGCTTTGGGGGCTGCGGACCACACCTAATCGGTCGACCGGAAGAACTCCATTCTTCTTGGTCTACGGAGCTGAAGCAGTCTTGCCGAGTGATCTTCTCCACAATGCTCCTCGAGTTGAAATCTACAACGAAGCAGAGGCTGAACAAGCGCGGCAGGACGCAGTCGACCTTTTAGAGGAAGAAAGGGAGATGGCTCTGATCCGCTCGACCATCTACCAACAAGATTTGCGTCGTTTCCACGCCAGAAATGTGAGAGGTCGAGCCTTCCAGGAAGGAGATTTAGTTCTCCGAGTGGATCAGCACAAACCACACAAGCTTGCTCCTTCTTGGAAGGCCCCTTCATCGTCACCAAGGTTCTCCACAACGGGGCGTACCGTCTTTACAACGTCGAGCATAATATCGACGAGCCCCGAGCTTGGAACGCGGAACTACTCCGCCCATTTTATACTTAAGTTTTAACACTCGGATGAGTTGCAATAAAGTACTTCTGTAGTCCATGGACCTCAAAATAATAGTGTCATAGTTCCTCCATAATTTCTGTCACTTTTTATTTTTGTCCAATAAAATTCCCCCTCAGTGGGTGACTTAGCCGCGAATCCGTTTCGCCTAAGTTTGTAAAAATCCTACCGAGTGATGAGCCAGACTCCCACTCGGAGGCTTAGCTGCGAATCCGTTTCGCCTAAGTTATCAAAGTCCTACCGAGCGGTAAGCCAAACTTCCACTCGGAGGCTTAGCTGCAGCCCTGTGCTCGCCTAAGTTATCAAAATCCTACCGAGTGAAGAGCGAACCTCTCACTCGGGGGCTTAGCTGCAGTCCAAGCACTCGCCTAAGTTGTAAAAATCCTACCGAGTGAAGAGCGACCCTCTCACTCGGGGGCTTAGCTGCAGCCCTGTGCTCGCCTAAGTTACAAAAATCCTACCGAGTGGAGAGCAACCCTCTCACTCGGGGGCTTAGCTGCAGTCCAAGCACTCGCCTAAGTTATCAAAATCCTACCGAGTGGATAGCAACCCTCTCACTCGGGGGCTTAGCTGCAGTCCAAGCACTCGCCTAAGTTATCAAAATCCTACCGAGTGGAGAGCAACCCTCTCACTCGGGGGCTTAGCTGCAGTCCAAGCACTCGCCTAAGTTATCAAAATCCTACCGAGTGGTAAGCCAGACTTTCACTCGGAGGCTTAGCTGCAGCCCTGTGCTCGCCTAAGTTACAAAAATCCTACCGAGTGAAGAGCGACCCTCTCACTCGGAGGCTTAGCTGCAGTCCAAGCACTAGCCTAAGTTATCAAAATCCTACCGAGTGAAGAGTAAACCTCTCACTTGGGGGCTTAGCTGCAGCCCAGTGCTCGCCTAAGTTATAGAAATCCTACCGAGTGGTAAGCTGGGCTTCCACTCGGAGGCTTAGCCGCAGCCCAGTGCTCGCCTAAGTGGACTAAAGAATAAGTCGATTGCAGTAAAGGCGCCTTGCTTTGAACCTGCAAAAGACATTTCGAGCCAAAGGCAATCGTATTCAAGCACCAAATTCAAGTTTGAATCGATATCTAAAGGAACCGAAAGTGCTCAGGCGTGAAACCTGTTAAGGTTTATCGGTTACAATTCCACTCGGCATACCGAGGCAAATTTAAAGCGTCGAGCCAGAAGAAGTTTTTTACCCCTCCTGTGGAGGGCTGGAAGGTGCAACGAATTCATCAAGGTCAATTCCGTCGGCGATCCGAGTGGCAGCTGCAAGGAAAGTTTCCATAAAGGACCTGAAGTCGTGTTTCTTGGTGTTGGCCACCCGAAGAGCCACCAGCTTCTCTTCTCGCGCATCTTTACAGTGGACTCGGGCCAGACACAGAGCAACATCTGCACCACACCGAGCCGAGGACTTCTTCCATTCCTGCACTCGACCAGGGATCGTGTTCAAGCGGGCCATCAGCGACTCAAGGTCATTCTGAAGTGTCTCCTCAGGCCAGAGCATCGAGTCGATGCGAGATGTGGCGGCCTTCAGCCTTGCGAGATAGTCCACGACAGCTGCAACACGAGACTCCAGTCGGAAAACATCCATGGCAACTTCGTCGTTCACCGGAGAATTGACGGGGTCGAGGTTTGGCTCCAGCCGGCTAGTTTCTTCTTCAAAGTTTTGACAAAATTCTGCAAGGATGATCACTAAGTCAAGGGGATGGTCGAATGGAAAAACCACAATTGGAAATGTTTGCCAAGCATAGAGGTTTACCTTCAAGCATAAGAAACAGCTTCTTGGCAAGACCACTCAGGAAGGCCTCCAGATCAGTTTTCTTCCCAGTCAATTTGCTGACTTGGTCGGTCAGGGCAGCTTTATCAGTTTTTAGTCGACTGACCTCCTTGTTGGCGATCCCAAGAGCAGCTTTCAGATTGGTATTGTCTTGTTCAAGCTTGGTGACTGAAGCTAATTTCTCGTCAGCAAGCTTGATCTTCTCAGCTAGTTCGAGGTCTTTCTTCTGTTGGGCCTCCCTTACCTTACCTGCAAGTTACAGCAAGGTCAGATTTTGAAACAAGCAAGGGGAAAAGCAGTCGTCAAGGTCTCACCAAACATACATTCGGTCTCCTCCTTTGCCTTCGTCAGCTTCTCCTGAACCAGCTTCAAGCTCAGCTCGAGTTGAGTGTGCTTGTTTTCCAGCTCAGAGTAGCGAGCCACAAGATCACAAGAGTTCTGCGAAGAACCAATCGACTAAATGTCAAATATAATTCACTTCCGAGTGAAAAAGGAAAAAACACACGTTTCTAAGACTACAGCCGAATACAAGCATTCGACCGTAGTCTCGGGGACTACACCCAGTGGGTGCACTCAGCGTGCCCCCACTAATTCTGTTGAAGACAAAGTCGACCAGTCGACCTCAAAAAAAAAGAGAGAGAGATGTATTCTTTAAGACTGTAATCAACTGCAAGCAGTCGACCACAGTCTCGGGGACTACACCCAGTGGGTGCACTCAGCGTGCCCCCACCGGTTTGTGAAATCCAGTCGACATAGTCGACTGACAGAAAGATTGACATCATAAAGCCTAAGGCTGACTGCCAGCAGTCGACCTTAGCCTTGGGGACTACACCCAGTGGGTGCACTCAGCGTGCCCCCGCTAACACAGAGTTTAGTCGACACACCCAGTGGGTGACTACTATAAATTCCGGAAAGGAAAAGTCTTTGGTAGCATATCCAACAGAACAAACGGTGGTCGACTGACCTGAACATTGCTTTGGAGGGCAGAACTGGCGTCATAAGCTGCCTGGCTCGCATCCCGGATGGTCTTCAACTGCTCCATCATGATTCCCGCCTGGCGTATCGCTTCCTTCGCCGCGCCAGCTTGGTCCTCTGGGACGTGGTGCGTCGTGAAGAGGGAGGGCTGCTGAGCACTCGTCAATGGATCTGCGAAGGACACCGTGTGTCGAGTGGTGTTCTCTTCCTCCGCAGTCAGAATCTCAGGCGCCGTCACATCCTGGGGCACCTTACTGGTGGACGCTTTCCTACTCCTCCTGCGCTTCAGTGGTTCTTCATCCTCATCATCATCAGGGAGATTGATAACAACATTGGGTGGAGCTACGGAGAAGAATCAGGATCAGAGATCGCGAGTCAGTCGACTAAGAACGGCGTTAAGAATACAGTACCTGGTTTCGAAGTTGCTGCGTCCTCCATCTCATGGTCATCAGCCCGGGCTGAGGTTTCAGAAGTAGCAGCACTGCAACTCCAAAGGATCAGTCGACTAACTTCAGCGTCGACCAGAGACAAAGTTCACACAAAATAAGAAGACTTAAGCAGCACGATTACCCTGATATGGTGGGGATGGACACCTTCATCTTCGGCAGGAGCTTGATCGGCTTCGACGAGGCCGCCCTGGGCTGCTTCGGCGCCTTTTCAGTCGGCACTGGAGAGGTGGTCCGAGGACGTTTGGTCGACTGAGCAGCGGTCGCAACCCCCTTACCACGTTCAGTCGAAGGGTCGTGGACAAGCTTCGACCGCCTTTCCGAGCGCGGTGGTACGACCTCCTCCTCCTCTTCTTCCTCGTCTTCAACGTCATCTTCATCATCGTCATCATCATCATCGTCGTCATCATCCTCTGCAACGTCCGAGTCCCATTCCTCCTCTTCCTGGCTCTCGCCCCCACTCGCCTCACCCTCCTCAGTCGGAGCTTGTGCCCCATTGGGCATCGAGTACAGCTCGGTGAGAGCCTAGCAGATATCAAGACAAGGATCAGTCGACCAGTCGGCAGGATAAACAGAAATGAATGCGACAAGAACATAGTGGAGAGCAGAGCAAACGTACCTTGTTTGGATCGCTGTTGTGGTCGAGTGGAGGAATCCTTCTGGCTCCGCGTGGGTTATCCTTGTTTCCGGTAACGGCTACCATCCATCTTTCCAGAGTGACATTGTCGACTGCTTCTGGATGGACTCGAGTCTCGTCTTCAGTCCCATAGTACAACCACATGCAGTGACTCCGGAACTGAAGGGGCTGGATGCGACGCCTAAGGAAGACCTCCAGGAGGTCCATGCCCGTCACTCCCTCCCGAACCAACTGCACCACGCGCTCCATCAACATCTTCACGTCAGCTTTCTCCTCCGGAATCAACTTCAGAGAGGAGGGCTTGTTCACTCGGTCCATGGTAAACTCAGGGAGTCCACTCGACTGCCCCGGCGTCGACTGGTCCTGGCAGTAGAACCAGGTCGACTGCCAGCCTCTGACTGACTCGGGAAAGGTCATGGGCGGGAAGGTGCTCTTGTTCCTCACCTGGATCCCCAGACCCCCACACATTTGGACGACTCGGGTTCTCTCATCACCTGGGCTCGCCTTCTTCACGGTCTGAGAGCGACACGTGAATATATGCTTGAACAAACCCCAGTGCGGTCGACAGCCCAGGAAACCCTCACACATGGACACGAATGCGGCAAGATAGGCGATAGAATTTGGGGTAAAGTGGTGGAGCTGCGCTCCAAAGAAGTTCAAGAAGCCACGGAAGAAAATATTCGGCGGCAAAGAAAATCCACGATCAACATGGGTGGCCAAGAGCACACACTCACCCTCTTCTGGCTGGGGCTGCCACTCCTTCCCCGGAAGCCTCGCAGCTCCATGAGGGATCAAGCCCTCGTTGGCCATGTCGAGGAGGTCTTTTTCTATGATGGTCGACTGGATCCAGTCTCCTTGGACCCAGCCCTTCGGCAGGCGGGATCTGGACGAAGACCCGCCGCGGCTGGTAGATCTCCCCTTCGCCTTCTCCGACGCCGACGCCTTCTTCGCATGTTCCAGCGCCGCCGTCTTCTCCTTGGCCATGGTTGCCGGCGAGATGCGCGTGGGGAAGTTGTGCGGGGGCGAGAGCGAGCGCGCTGGACGGGGGCGAAGGGAGCAGAGAGAGAGAGAATGCTGAGGCACAGTACAGAAATCCTCGCCGGGCGCATTTATAAGGTCCCTTCCGAGTGGATGACAGGTGGGCCCGGTCGATCTAATCATATCCAGGAACAGTTATGCAGACGGGATACGTGGCGAAGAAAGCGGCGCGGAGATCGAGGCGTCTATGTCCCGTCCCATCCGAACGCCGCGGTCCGCTCCGCTTCGCGCGCGTCCCCAAATTTCGCATCCCGCGGAATCCGCGAACAGCAGATCAGTCCGTCAGACACGGGGTTTCCCGCGATCCGTCGCTCGGAGATCGTCGAAGCCCGAAAGATCACTCGACGAAAGAAGAGAATGGATCGAGTCGACTGAAGACAAGTTGCTCACTGTCGACGAAGAGATTCTTTGATCCAGAACAACGCACGACCAGAGCGCAAAGGTTAATCGGAAACGACATCAACTCCTTCCTCACTCGAAGCCTCAATCCATTCGGGGGCTAATGATGGGGTCATGTACCTAGGGTAGGGTCATGGACCTGATCTAAGTACCTTACCCAAGGACACCCTTAGAAGAGGTCGCCTTCCAGTCGACCAACGAGGGACTCACTCGACTGACTTGAAGGACTCGACCACGAAGACTCACTCGACCACCAGGAGGTCAAGAGGCACTCTGCACTGCAACGGCCTGTAATTAAGTAGGCTTTATGATAGTAAAGACACTTTATGTGGGGCGTTACCAGTAACGCCCCAGACTTAACTCACCTTAAACCCTCTCCTACGTGGGCTGGCTGGGGTCCTGGCGCACTCTATATAAGCCACCCCCCTCCACAGGTAGAAGGGTTCGGCACCTTGTAACTCATATACTCATAATCCACTCGACCGCCTCCGGGCTCCGAGACGTAGGGCTATTACTTCTTCCGAGAAGGGCCTGAACTCGTACATCCCTTGTGTTTACAACCTCTCCATAGCTAGGACCTTGCCTCTCCATACCTACCCCCCACTCTACTGTCAGGCTTAGAACCACGACACCCTCCTCCTGGCCGGCCGCACCCCCCCTTGATCCTTTATATACGGGGGCAGGGGGCACCCCTAGACACACAAGTTGATCCACGTGATCATATTCTTAACCGTGTGCGGTGCCCCCTTCCACCATAGTCCTCGATAATATTGTAGCGGTGCTTAGGCGAAGCCCTGCGACGGTAGTACATCAAGATCGTCACCACGCCGTCGTGCTGACGGAACTCTTCCCCGACACTTTGCTAGATCGGAGTCCGGGGATCATCATCGAGCTGAACGTGTGCTAGAACTCGGAGGTGCTGTAGTTTCGGTGCTTGATCGGTCGGGCCGTGAAGACGTACGACTACATCAACCGCGTTGTGCTAACGCTTCCGCTGTCGGTGTACAAGGGTACGTAGATCACACTCTCCCCTCTCGTTGCTATGCTTCACCATGATGTTGCGTGTGCGTAGGAAATTTTTTGAAATTGCTACATTCCCCAACACAACTGCCCCGCCATTCTTGCTGCATTAAACCAGAGGTGGCAATAGAGCCAAGTGATTAGGCCCAACTTAGAATTCTTGTTAGCATCGATAAACCCTAGATGATAAACCCAACATAGGTGGCAATAGAGCCAAGTGATTAGTGCCAAGTGATTAGGCCCAACCTAGGGTGCCTCGGCATCGATAAACCCTAAATGATGAAAACTTAACTTGGCTTTTATAGGGTGCCTCGGTGTCGATGAGAACCTAAATGATGTACGCTTAGGCTTTTATGGTGCCTCGGCGTCGACAAAACCTAAATGATGAAAGCTTAGGCTTTTAGGGTGCCTTGACGTCGACAAACCCTAAATGATAAAACCTTGGCTTTTAGGGTGCCTCGGTGTCGATAAGAACCTAAATGATGAAAGCTTAGGCTTTTAGGGTGCCTCGGCGTCGACAAGCCCTAAATGATAAAAGCTTAGCTTTTAGGATGCCTCGGTGTTGACAAACCCTAAATGATGTAGTTTTGAATTATGAACGTAGGATATGTCATCATCATCATCGGACGACGAAAGTCTCCCGGCGGAGTGCGACTGGTGCCACGACGATCGAGGTCTGTGCGACATGCCTCACCTGGACGATGATCGGTGCTTCAGCATTAAGCTCGAGGAGACCTTCGAAGTTGAAACGGTACACAACGACGACAAGTGTTATTTTCATAATTAAGCATGACTTCAACTATTTCAACGTGTAATTTTCATCTTTTACAATTCGAGTATAGCTTATCCCATGCCATGCAAGACGCTATGTCTTGGAGAGGATGGATTTTGAAGACCATGAAATTTCTGAAACAAAGAAAATTCACCTAAGGACTCATCACAATGTGGACTTTGAAGTAAATCTATATAATTCTAAGAGCGTAACCCATTTTGGTTGCAAAAATTGGGAAGCATTTTGCAAGATGTATGGTTTTGATGAGGGTATGCTTATCACCATGGATCTTGGTAATCCTGACATCAACCAAGACAATATGGACATTTGGGTCCTTGTTGATACGCCTCCAGTTCTACCGCTATGTGAGTTTCTCAAACATAGTTATTAGCTAATTTACATTGTTTATTTCAAAATAGTTGACATCTTATTTCCATTGAAAGCTTATTTTTATTGTTCAAAGAATGTGCGGGAGATGGTAGACAAAACCCACTACACCGATGGCTCCGAATTAACAACTTACAAGGAGAAAAATCATCTGGTCGGATTTTGTACTGACACTGAGAATTACACTATCCACAATCAAACTCCTCAACATTATGGTAAATACATGCCACTAGTGCATGTGTTCAACTACGGTAACTACCACGGAGATACCCTGGTAAGATTTTTACTATTACGACATCCGTGCATCTTTTGCATACTTCTAAAACTAGTACATCATTGCTAGCTATGAAGTTATTACTATGTTTTTCAACAGATAATCCCAGAGAACTGTGTGCCTCATATGATGTATCTGAAAGGTAGTGTTAATGTTTTGAACATACAGCCAGGTCGTCCTACGAATCTCAACTGTCCATACGAGATTTCTAAAAGAAGTGGAGACATGAAAATCAAAGGATGGAAAAAATGTATGGACAGTCGTAAGGAGCTTCTTGGAAGCAAAAGGAAGCAAAGCGCAAGAATTGGAGACAGGATGTTCTCCATTCTCCATAATGGAGAGTCAGGGTCTATATTGTTTTATGTTATTTTAGCTTAAATAGGGTATTTAGGTCCTGCCTAATACTGATGATCATGTGCTAAGAACAATTAAGTAGGGTTGGTTCGATGACTATCAAGATGATGATCGTCTGACTTGTTATGAATAACGAGTAGAAGTTGTATGACGATGATTAGTAGGACTTGTTAGGATTAGTATTACTCCCGACAAACTCGATACTAGCGGTCTCGAGACTTGTAATGTTTTATCTTTGTTCGATCTTTTGAATTCGGAGACTAATATGATGAATTGTATTCGGAGACTAATCTTCTATTGTATTCGATGAATCTGCTGTTGCCGTGTGCTACTGTCTATATTCTGTCAAATAATATATTTTGTAACATGTGCAAAAATCAGAAAAGTAAAAAAAACCTAATATTCATACTAATGGCGCATCACTACAGAGTGCGCCATTAGTATGCCAAGTATACTAATGGCGCATTCGTCCGCAGTGCGCCATTAGTGTGCCAAAGCACATGGTTAAATATGGCCCCTGGGAGGCACACTAATGGCGCATGGTGTTATATACTAACGGCGCACTAGATGGTGCGCCATTAGTAAAAATTACTAGTGGCGTGCTACTAATGGCGCACCAGTGATGCGCCATTAGTAGGCAAAACTGGTGCGCCATTAGTAGGCCTTTTCCTAGTAGTGGTTCCCGGTTGCGGTGGGTGGTCGGGGCCGAGCGATGCACGGTGGTTTGCGCGTTTCTCTCGTACACGCATGCGCGTGGGTGCGAGGCGTTGGGCTCTAACTGAACCTGAGCGAGGCGTTGGGCTCTAACTGAACCCGAGCAATTGCACTGCCGGCTACGCGTTACTGAACCCGAGCCATCGATCGGTGGGTGTTAACTGAATCCGATCGAGTGATTTGATTGCTGCTAACTGAAGCCGATCAATGCTACCACTGGATGAAAGGTGAGCGTTGCTGGGGGATTTGGATGAATAGTTCCCGGTGGGGTTGGATGAATAGGACCCCGTGGTGTTGCCTCTGGATGAACAGGACCCCGATCGATCGAGCCGATTGGGGTTGGATGAACAGGACCCCGTGGAGGGCTGGATGAACAGGACCACCCCGTGGAGGGCTAGATGAATAGTAGCCCGTGGAGCGGTGGTTGAACAGGAGCCCATGGAGAGGGCTGGTTGAACAGTAGCCGGTGGAGTAGCACGCGGTGGAGGCTGGATGAACAGGAGCCCATGGATGAATAGTCGCAGGTGGAGGCTGGAGGAGGTCGATGGTGGATGAACAGTAGCCCGTGGAGGCTGGAGGGGGTCAACGGTGGAGATGAACAGTATCCCGTGGACTCCCGTTTTGCGGTATGCCACACCCCTCCCGATGAACAGGACCTCCGTTTTAACCGTAGAGCTCCAACACAAGTCTGTTTCCTCTGTTTTGCAGTACGCCACACCCCTCCCGATGAATAGAACCCCAGTTTCGACCGTAGGAGGTCCGTTTCCTCTGTTTTGCGGTATGCCAGACCCCTCCCGATGAACAGGATCCTGTTTCGACTGTGGCCGGTCGAACATAAGGCTGTTTCCTCCGTTCTGCGGTACTCCAGGCCTCGTTTCCATCGGATGTTCTGTCCAAGCCCTCCGTCCCAGCCGGTTGGCTCCCCATGAACACGACGACGATGCAGTTTCTCCGTTCCATCCTAGCCATGTACATGAGCTCTGGCTGTACGTATGCACGAGTAGGTGTTCGAGACCCCGCCCGTATGTACATACGTGGCTGTATTTTCTTTCTTGCACACTGGCCGTTGTACGTACGTGTACATGCTACATGCACGCCTCTACTACAACACGTGCACGCTCTACATCGACCAGTATGTACGTACACGTTCGCGACCAGAATGACAACGCTATGTATGCTTCGACCAGGTGGGTCCCGACTGTCAGGCACTTCCTTGCGTGTGAAGATATAGCTGGTGGGTCCTAGTAGTCAGGGGGCGAATCATTTTTTTTGCCCGGACACACTTCCTTGCGTGCGGAGATGTAGCTGGTGGGTCCCAGCAGTCAGGGGGGAAACGTTTTTTTGTGAAATACGATGGCCCGTCCGATGGGTCCCTGCTGCCAGGTGTAGGAATAATTATTTTCTGCATAATAAGGAGGCACTTCCTTGCTGCAGCCATGGACCCAGCTGTCAGCCTCTCCACGTACAGTCCACGTCCGACGGAAGCCATTCCTTGACCACATTGACCACGCCGTGCCGAGAGCACCAGGGTGGTGGATGATGGCGAGGCCTAGGAAGGGGATGGCGCGATGCCCGGGAAGACGCGGCAGTGGATGCCCACGCATAGAGGAGTATGAGGGTTCACTGGTTCACTGCGGTGTGAGGCTGTCATCGCCGCAGAATAACAGGGGGTGTGGGTGAGTAGTGGGATGGCCTGGCCAGCGGTGGGAGTAGTAGGGGGTGGTGAGGCCTCCGCCGCATTGCAGCCGGCCACGGGAGCCAGGAGCATGAGGCACGACCGGCGCTGGTTTGTGCGGTTGGAGCAAGAAGACCAGATTTTGAAGAAGCACTACGGCCGTTGGATGGACATTATACGGTCACTGGAGCTAGAATCGTGCATATTGACTAAGTTGACTAAGCCCTCCGTCCCCGTCAACTTAGTAGGCCCACAAGTCAGCCTGCCACTATACTGGATCCCAGCTAGCAGGGGGAGTATTCATTTTTTCTGCGTAATAAGGAGGCACTTCCTTGCATGCGAAGATATAGCTGGTGGGTCCGAGCTGTCAGCGGAGGTAACGTTTTTTCACGAAATACAGAGGCCCTTTCGGTGGGTCCCAGATGTCAGGTGGAGGAATCATTATTTTGCGCGTAATAAGGAGGAATTTCCTTGCGTACGGCCGTGTACACAGCTGTCAGCCTCTCCATGTACTGTCCACTTCAGATGCATGTCGGTCGTTGACCACGTTGACCAGGCCGCGCCGAGAGCACCAGGGCGGTGGACGACGGTGAGGCCTAGGAAGGCAACGACAGGGAGCCAGGGAAGACTCGGCAGTTGTTTCCCGCACGGAGGGGAGTACGACTGTACGAGGGTTTACTGGTTCGTCTGTCGTCGCCGAAGAATAACAGGAGGTGTGGGTGAGTAGAGGGATGGCTAGGCCAGCGATGGGAGTACGGTGGGGCGGTGAGGCCTACGCGGCAACACAGCCGGCCGCGGGGAGGAGGGAGCAGGAAGTCCCGCCAGCGCTTGTTTGAGCGGCTGGAGCAAGAAGACACTAGTCCAGAACCGGGCTATAGCACCGGTTCGTAAGGCGCTTTAGTGTTTGTTCGGTAACTGGCACTAAAGTGTGGGGACTAAAGGTCCCCCCCTTAGTACTGGTTCCGCACGAACCGGTGCTAAAGGGAAACCACGTGGCACGAGCCAGCTCCGGGGGCAGGGAGCCCTTTAGTACCGGTTGGTGACACCAACCGGTATTAAAAGGTTGGGGGGGTTTGGGTTTATGATTTGTTTTTCATTTAATTTTGTGTTTTCCATTTAATTCTTTTTCGTTTGCTGGTATTTTATGATACGGCATAGTGTACACATTATGTATATATATAAATAGAATTTCGAGTAGAACCAATCACATATATATATATATCATCGAATGTCTCACAACCACCATTAATTCACACATACACACATGTATATATATACAATTAGCTAGCTATATACAATTTCTCCTAATTGGTGCCTTCAGAGACAGTGGCATTAGCCTAATTGGTGCCTTCGGAGCACGATGACAATTGGAAATGGTTCATGGGGGCGGTAGTGGGTAATAGTATTCTCCGTTCGTATCTACGACCTGGTCGAGCAAAAATCCTGCTATTTCCTCTTGAATTGCTTGTATGCGCTCCGTTGGTAGGAGCTTGTCCCGCACCTCTCTAAACTGTTAAGAAGGAGATCAATATGCATGTGTATTAGTTGTGTGACTAGATATCAATAATGGTGTAAAAATTGTGAATAGTGTTCTGACAAACGTACCCAGTCCTGTCTTTGAGATCTGCTCCTTTCGGACGCCATCATGCGAATGTTCTCGCAAACGTAGTATCCACATAGATTATTCCCTGGCGCCTTCTTCAAGGGCTTTACGAGAATGTAATTTGATCAGATAATAATTAATCAAGCATGATAATTAAAGAGATGGCAGCTAGCTAGCTAGTACTACTTAATTACTTACCTTGGGTCGATACCATTTCAGGTTTTGTTTCCATTGGCCTGGAGTGAAGTTGATGAACTTTGCCCAAGCCCTGCCCATTGACAACGAAAATGAATAAAGGGGTTATTAAATAGTTGTTATCAGGAAATGACGAACTAATTAAATAGGCTGAGATATAGTTAATAATTATTGAAATTACCTGTTTACCATCCCCTTCACGATGGTGTAGTCACTTTGTTTCTTAAGTAGTGAGTCCAGTACTTCAACAGTTCCTTCATCAACTTTAATGATTAACAAGATCCAGCGAAAACTGCATGCACACACGTTTGCATGTCTTAATTAAGCGGGCATATATATGTAAGCAAAAACATGTATCTAGCTAGTAAGCCAAAACAGAATTTGTAGTACAAGACAGTGTGATTCACAGGAAGTTGTAAGGAAGTAGTATATCTTCATTTTATTTGAGGAGATTGAAGAACTCTAGCATGCTTTCCTCTACACTTGCTCGATAATATGTATCTATTTTCCATGTGTATTCATTAATGGTATATGGGTCAATGAACCCAATGCCATAGCGTGCACCTTTTTTCATTTCATACATCTTCATCCAGCATAATACCACGGGAAAGAATATAGTGAGGATAATTACAGGTAATGATTGATCAAAATGATCACTATAGCTAGCTTGAGACTTAAATTACAGAAAGAAATCACTTACAGACAATAGCAACTAACGATAGATTTGTCGAGTGCGTCTTGATTCTATAACAGAAATAGTTCTGAATACTCAACGGACACAACTTTCTCATGGAAGTAATGATCCTTCTTGACATTCACCATGAGGGACTCTCGATTGGAAATCTTGGTAATGTTCATGTACCATTGATGCAATTCATACATTCTCATTGGGAGCTTCTTGACCTCGTCTGGCTCGACCAAAGGTTGGCCCCGGACATACTTCCTTTTTATTTCCTCCTCTCTAAGCGGAGACATGGGCTCGATATCGAGGAGTTGTCCAACAGTGATCATGAGCCTTTCAGCCTGCTCAATATGCTCCTCGGTTATTACCACATTGCCCAACCTGGGAACATTAACGATTTTCCCACAATAATATTGGGCGCGCGTACTCTCATGTGTTGTTGGCACAACAAGCGGGGGGATTGATTGCGCCGCCTGTTCTCCCAGCTGGGGAACGGTTTTACCGCTCCTTTTGCCAGCTGATTTCCTCGAGCTTGAGCTTGCCTCATTCTGTAGAAGTGCTCAATTTAACTTCCTGAGGTGGCGCTCATAGTCTGTGTCAACAGGCTTGGGAGCTGGTGCTCTAGCTATACGAATGAAGTGGCCAATCTTTTCCTCAGGCACTTTCTCCCTTGGCGGCGGTGGCGGTTTCGGTGCAAAATGGGCTTCCACATGGGCCTTCACTATGGCTGCGTTTTCCTCCTCGGACTTGTCGCAAGGCCTCTGCGGAAGAGGTGCGAGGCTTGGACCATATTGAAATCGCTTGCCTCCGCCTGTACCTCCCGTACTACCTCGACTTGTACCGCTACGCACCATAGCTGCGGTGGCTCTCTTCCGTGATTGCTAAGGCGGTGGAGATGGCTGACGTGGCTGAGTTGGAGGAGGAGGAGTGGCCTGAAGTTGTGCCGGACTTGGAGGAGGAGTGGCCTGAAGTTGTGCCGGACTTGGAGGAGGAGTGGTCTGATGTTGTGTCGGACTTGGAGGAGGAGTGGCCTGATGCTTTGTCGGACTTGGAGGAGGAGGAGTGGCCTGACGCGTTGGTGGACTTGGAGGAGCGGGAGTCTGCTGACTCGGTGGCGGACTTCAACGAGGAGTAGGCTGACGCGGTGTCGGTGGCCTTCAAAAGATGATGCAATCCTTTCTCCATAGGATGATACGATGTTTGGCCTCTCCCAGTGTGTGCTCCACGTCACCTCCAGGAATGTCAAGCTCTAGCCCCGAATATTGGTCCACCACCTCATCAACCAAGACACGAGCATAGCCCGCTGGAATCGGGTTGCAATTGAAGGTTGCCTTGGGGGATTTATAAAAGCAACCGCGTCCGCCACCTTCATGGATATGTTCTTCATTTTGAAGTGTAGCTCGCAGTTACTGTTCTCCATGATGTCATCCACGGGGTATCTATCCAGCAATGCGTCACCTGGGGCGGAACCCACGCTGCTTCTCGGCATGGATGGGATGGTGCTATCCAATGCTGGATCATCTGCTAGCTGCTGCCGCTGCTGAGACCCCCTTTGTTGGCTAAGTGAGTCGATCTGCTCCAGCTGCCGCTGGAATTTAACTGCCAAGTCCGCGTGCGCTGATTCTAGGCCTTGAAGGCGTTCATAGTCCTGCTTCCTTTGCTCCTCCTCCATCTTCCTCTTCTTCTCCTCCGCAATCTTCCTTCTCGCACGTTTTCTGTAGTCGGCGTTCTAGTCCGAAAACCCCTCATACCACGGAATAACGCCCTTGCCTCGTGTTCTTCCCGGGTGTTCAGGATTTCCCAGGGCACGCGTAAGCTCGTGGTTCTCTCTGTTGGGCTCGAACACCCCCGATCGAGCCTCTTCTATTGCAACAAGTATCTTATCTTCGGCTCCGTTCAGACATGCCTTCTTCGAAACTAAGCTTGTCTTCGGGTGCAACTCCCCCCATGCGCATAGAACCAAGTCCTGCACCTGGGGGGCCAGCTCAATGTAACTGGAGTGACACCTGCATCCTCCATCTCTTTCTCAGACTTATCCCACTTAGGCATTGCCACCGCGTAGCCATCTGGCCCCAGCTTATGGAACTTATCCTTTTTGCGGCATTGTCCTTGTGTATTCTCGTCCGTTCCTTAGATAATTCTGATTCCTTGAATTTCACGAAATTGTCCCAATGAGCACTTTGCTTCTCTAGTGTTCCCTTGAATACTGGAGTATTCTTTGCTCCCTTCACGTACTGGTCCCATACACATTTCTTGTGGTTGTTGAATGCAACCGCCATCTTCCTAAGAGCAACGTCCTTGACTTTCTCCACATCTGCATCTAAGAAATGATCTGGTAGGGTGAAATGTTCCATGAGAGTTTCCCAAAGCAGAATTTTTTGTCTGTCGTCGACAAAAGTAAGATCTGGACGTGGCTTTGCTGGCTCTCTCCATTCTTGAAGGGAGATCGGGAGTTGGCCCTTCACAAGAACTCCGCACTGACGAATGAACTTGTCTACAATCTTCTTAGGCGCTAATGGTTCGCCATTAGGTTTGATGGCCTCGATATTGTACTTTACGCCCTCCTTCAACTTTTTGTTCGGGCCTCGTACTGTCCTGCTGCCTGAAGATTTGCTCGATCCGGATGGCTGAAAGAAGAAAGATCAATTCGTTAATATATCTTCAAGTCATTTAAAACATGTGATGATCACCAGATGCCTTCTTATATAAATATACCTCGCCGGTCTTTGTTGTTTCAAGATCAACACTTTCTTCATCGTGTTCATAGTTCATGACTTCATCAATTCGGTCGTCGCGATCGAATATAATATCACCCTCCCCGGTGTTGTTTAGATATTCGAAGCCGTCATAATCTTCTTCATTCCGATCATCATCTGGCCCGCGAGGATTGCGTATGATATTGAACAGGGCCTCTTCTCCCTCTCTACCGGTATTGTCCACCATAGATTTTATTTAACTAATCCAAAAGAAATATATTCAAATTACAATGCATGGATGCAATCAATTAATAAGGAAAAACTGAATCAATCATAGTACATAATATGCATCATCGAATATAATCTCGAATACGTCATCTCGAATAATAGATATAATCTCGAATACATTGTCTCGAATAATATATATAATCTCGAATAAATCATCTCGAATATTATATATTGAATACATCACTAGCTAGCTAGCTAGCTAATAAAGATAGAATACTAGAGAGTAATATAGGCCACTCGCGGTTCCTAAGGCGCGGGCGGTGGACAACCAAAGTGAAGGAACCATCACTCGATCATAGCTCGGGTGATCTCCCCGAAGAACCTGCCAGGTATTGCAGAACCTGACGTCCATAGCAACCATGTAGCGATGGATGTGCTCGTCCTCCTCCCTGACACGGCGATGTACCACCTCCGACGGGGCCGGCTCCCTCCGCACCGAAAGTGGCCTACACGAACACCACCAAAGGAGATCAGGGTCGATGACAGGACCCGGGGCCGGGTTCCTCACCAAGCATCGCGCCCCTGAAGGTAGCACCTCCCAGTGCCAGCCCGACGGAGCCCAGTCCCGGACATGGGTCCTCTGAAACAGGACGTCATCGCGAACGGGTCGACGGCGAGGATGCGGGCCGGGCATCTTCAACAACAAATATTATATGCCGCAAAAGTAAAGTAACATTTTTTAAATTATGGATTGTGATTTCATATATGCAAATTCTAAATTTTATAACTAAAAATATAATAAACTAAAAACATTGACCATTTCTAAAACTAACATTTCTATAACAAATTTTTTCTTTAACATTTCTATAACATTAATACAGAAAAAACTAACATTTCTATATATAACTAACATTTCTATAACATTAATATAGAAAAACTAATAACTAATAACTAGTAACAGAAAACTAAAAACTAAAAACAGAAAAACTAAAAACTAAAAACAGAACAAAAAATTTGTATGTGTGTGTGTTGTGTGTGCAGGCGATGGTGCGGGGACCGGGGACGCCCGCGACGGCGAGCCAAGGCGATCGACGGCGCCGGCGGCGCGCACGGTGTCTTCGATTGGAGGGAGGAGAGGGGGGGACTGAGGCTCACGGCGCGGGCGAGGTCGAGGCGATGGCGACGGTGACGCGGGACGGTGCGGGGACGGGGACGCGGGCCGATGCGGGGACGGGCCGGCGACGCGGACGGCGCGATGAGGACGGGGGCGGCGCAGAGTCAACGGGGACGGCGCGACGGCGGCGGCGACAGCGCGGGATGGGGTGGCGGCGATGAAGCAGAGAGAAGTGGGAGGAAACTGACGAAATTTTCATAAGTGCTATATATATAGGAGGAGCCTTTGGTACCGGTTGGAGCCACCAACCGGTACTAAAGGTCAAATTTGGCCAGGCCAAGCGGCGGGAAGAGCACACCTTTAGTACCGGGTGGTGGCTGGAACCGGTACTAAAGACCAACCCTTTAGTACCGGTTCCAGCCACCAACTGGTACTAAAGGTGGTGCGCTGGCGCAGGTGCGGTGCGGCAAGTTTAGTCCCACCTCACTAGCCGAGGGGCGCCCGCACTGGTTTATAAGCCCCAGTGCGGTAGCTCTTTCGAGGTCCTCTCTTAAGCAGGCCTTGCGGGCCTACATCTGCTGCTATGCCCTGATGGGCCTATTGGGCTAGCGGGCCTGCATCCTGGCCCAATTAGAATTTGGGTTTCTAGTTGTATGCAGGCCGATGTGGCCCAGTAGGTGGGCTTTTTTTCATTTAGTTTTTTCTTTTCTGCTTTATTTATTTTGTGTTATTTATTTTTAGTTGTTTTTGCTATATTTAGAGTTTCTTTGTGAATATTTTTGCTTTAGGTACAAAAAATTATAAACTTTCAGTTAGTGCCGGTAGTTTTCAAATTTGAATAGTTTAAATTTTGAATTATTTGAAATTTGTGTAAATCACTAGTTTGTGAATAACTTAACTTTAAAAATACATTTTCAGTGATTCTTTTTTATTATGTTTAATATTAGTGTGTTTTATCATTATATTCAATTTGGTAATGCTTAGGTTATTTAAAAATGAAATGCCTTTGTAACAGATTAGTTTTCGTCCGAAACCCTGATGGTTCGAAAGAGATTGTCTATTTTGTACACGAAGTGCATCCAGTTTTTGCCGTAACCCTCTCTACTTTGCACATGCTATGTGGGTGAAATTATGATACCATGCCAACTTTCAACCTTTTCGGAGTTCATTTGAAGTGTTTAAATTTAGCTGAAAAAATCAGCAAATGCATGAAAGAATTTGTTTGCACATAAAATTTCTTCGCGTTTCAAATGCCAAAACACACAACTACCCTAACTATTACAAAGATTCCCTCCTGGGTGTGAAACACAGAAGAAAGTGATGATAGTGAAGCCGATCACATCCCAGATCTTTGGGTGTGAAACTTTTTCTTCGCGTGTGTCCCTTTGCGCCGTAACCCTCGAAAATCTTCATCATTTAACGGGATGCTCGGGTCAATATTCACTATGAATGGAGAAATTTCATCAAACTTTTCATAATCTCCTGACATGTCTGTCTTGTCATCCACTCCCACGATGTTTCTCTTCCCAGAAAGAACTATGTGCCGCTTTGGCTCATCGTATGATGCATTCGCTTCCTTATCTTTTCTTTTTCTCGGCTTAGTAGACATGTCCTTCACATATAAAAGCCGTGCCACATCATTGGCTAGGACGAATGGTTCGTCTGCATACGCAAGATTGTTGAGATCCACTATTGTCATTCCGTACTGCGGGTCTTCCGTTACCCCGCCTCGTGTCATATTAACCCATTTGCACCGAAACAAAGGGACCTTCAAACCACGTCCATAGTCAAGTTCCCATATGTCTTGTATATAACCATAATATGTTTCCTTTCCCGTCTTGGTTGCTGCATCAAAGCGAACACCACTGTTTTGGTTGGTGCTCTTCTTATCTTGGGCGATCGTGTAAAATGTATTACCATTTATCTCGTGCCCTTTGCAAGTCATTATATTCAAAGATGGTAACTGGGACATCGAGTACATGTCATCTTCAATAGAGGTGTCATGCATGGTACGTGTTTGCAACCAGCTGGCGAAACTCCAGGTTTGTTCACGTGTAATCCAGTCATCAGACCGCTCCGGGTGTTTGGAGCATAGAAAATTCTTGTATTCGTCCATATACGAAGCCACCAAGGCGGAATTCTGTAGAACTGTGTAGTGTGCTTCAGTGAGAGAATGTCCGTCCATACATATTATTTGATCCCCTCCTAGTGTGCCTTTTCCATCCAGTCTGCCCTTATGCCGCGATTCAGGAACACCAACCGGCTTAAGGTCAGGAATAAAGTCAATACAAAACTCAATGACCTCCTCATTTTCATGGCCCTTGGAGATGCTTCCTTCTAGCCTAGCACGGTTATGAACATATTTCTTTAAGACTCCCATGAACCTCTCAAAGGGGAACATATTGTGTAGAAATACAGGACCCAAAACGTTAATCTCTTTGCGTAGGTGAACTAGGGTGTGTGTCATGATGTTGAAGAAGGATGGTGGGAACACCAACTCGAAACTGACAAGACATTGCACCAAATCATTCTCTAACCTTGGTATGATTTCTGGATCGATTACCTTCTGAGAGATTGCATTGAGGAATGCACATAGCTTCACAATGGCTAATCGAATGTTTTTCGGTAGAAGCCCCCTCAATGCAACCGGAAGCAGTTGCGTCATAATCATGTGGCAGTCATGAGACTTTAGGTTATGGAACTTTTTCTCTGCCATGTTTATTATTCCCTTTATATTCGACGAGAAGCCAGACGGTACCTTAATACTGAGCAGGCATTCAAAAAAGATTTCCTTCTCTTCTTTGGTAAGAGCGTAGCTGGCATGACCCTGATGTATTCTGTCTTTTCCATGCATACGTTGCTGGTCCTCCCGTGCCTCAGGTGTATCTTTTGTCTTCCCATACACGCCCAACAAGCCAAGCAAGGTCACACAAAGATTCTTCGTCACGTGCATCACGTCGATTGTGGAGCGGACCTCTAGGTCTTTCCAATAGGGCAGGTCCCAAAATATAGATTTCTTCTTCCACATGGGTGCGCGTCCGTCAGTGTCATTCGGAACAGGTTGTCCGCCAAGACCCTTTCCAAAGACTACCTTCAAATCCTTGACCATATCAGGTACATCAGCACTAGTACGGTGGCGAGGTTTTGTCCGGTGATCCGCCTCACCTTTGAAATGCTTGCCTTTCTTTCTTACGGCATGCCTTCTCGGAAGAAATTGACGATGTCCCAGGTACACATTCTTCTTACAATTAGCCAAATATATACTGTCGGTATCGTCCAAACAGTGCATGCATGCGCGGTATCCCTTGTCTGTCTGTCCTGAAAGGTTACCGAGAGCAGGCCAATCATTGATGGTCACGAACAGCAACGCCTTTAGGTTAAATTCTTCCCCCATGTGCTCATCCCACACACGTACACCTGTTCCATTCCATAGCTGTAAGAGTTATTCAACTAATGGCCATAGGAACACATCAATATCGTTGTCGGGTTGCTTAGGACCTTGGATGAGCATTGGCATCATAATGAACTTCCGCTTCACGCACAACCAAGGAGGAAGGTTATACAAACATAGAGTCACAGGCCAGGTGCTATGGTTGCTGCTCTGCTCCCCAAAAGGATTAATGCCATCTGCGCTTAGACCAAACCATATGTTCCTTGCGTCATCTGCAAACTCCTTCCCGTACTTTCTCTCGATTTTTCTCCACTGCGACCCGTCAGCGGGTACTCTCAACTTTCCGTCTTTCTTACGATCTTCTCTATGCCATTGCATCGCCTTGGCATGCTCTTTGTTTTGGAATAAACATTTCAACCATGGTATTATAGGAGCATACCTCATCACCTTGGCAGGAATATTCTTCCTGGGCCACTCGCCCTCGACATCACCAGGGTCATCGCGGCTGATCTTATAGCGCAATGCACCGCATACCGGGCAAGAGTTTAAATCCTCGTACTCACCATGGTAGAGGATGCAATCATTAGGGCATGCATGTATCTTCTGCACCTCTAACCCTAGAGGGCAGACAGCCTTCTTTGCTTCGTATGTACTCTCGGGCAATTCGTTGTCCTTTGGAAGCATATTCTTTATCATTACCAGCAACTTTCCAAATCCCTTGTCAGATACACCATTCTCTGCCTTCCATTGCAGCAATTCCAGTGTGGTGCCCAGCTTTTTCTTGTCACCTATGCAATTCGGGTACAACAATTTTTTGTGATCCTCTAACATGCGCTGCAACTTCTTCTTCTCCAAATCACTTGCGCAGTTTCTCTTTGCATCGGCAATGACCCGACCTAGATCATCAACGGGCTCATCTAATGCCTCTTCTTCAGCTTCTTCCCGCATTGTCGGCTCGGCTTCTTCCCGCATTGCCGGCTCAGCTTCTTCCCCCATTGTTGTATCATCGTATTCAGGGAACACATGGCCAGGATAGCTATCATCCTCCTCTTCTTCTTCATTGTCTTCCATCATAACCCCTCTTTCTCCGTGCTTGGTCCAAACATTATAGTGGGGCACGAAACCGGACTTAAACAGGTGGACGTGAATGGTTCTTGACTTAGAGTAATTTAGATCATTCTTACAGCCAGCACATGGACAAGGCATAAAACCATCCGCCCGCTTGTTTGCCTCAGCCGCAAGCAGAAAAGTTTCCACGCCATTAATGAACTCGGGAGAGCATCGGTCATCTTACATCCATTGTCGGCTCATCTTCATTACACAACACCGAAAAAGACCAAATTAATACAAGTTCATACAACACTTAAATGCAACAAACAAATAACTCTCTAGCTAAAGAATTTAATTGCAATAACAAATGCGATCAAGATTGCAACTAAGGTAACAATTGATCCAACAGCATAATGATACCAAGCCTCACTATGAATGGCATATTTTCTAATCTATCTAATCTTCAAGCGCATTTTCTCCATCTTAATCTTGTGATCATCGACGACATCGGCAACATGCAACTCCAATTCCATCTTCTCCCCCTCAATTCTTTTCAATTTTTTCCTTCAAATCCTTGTTTTTTCTTTCAACTAAAATTAACCTCTCGACAATAGGGTTGGTTGGAATTTTTGGTTCAACTACCTCCTACATACAAATATCTATGTCAACTTGATGGGCATAATTTGTCATAAACACGAAATGCAACAAATAGTTTTAAAAGAGAATATACCACATCTGAATCATAACCCGGACGAGGACCGACGGGGACGGATCTCAAAACCATGGCACTATGTATAACAAACAACGTATGGGTAAGATAATTATACGAGTAACTATATATCCAAATCACACAAACATAAATTTTTTATATAAAACATTCATGAACAAGAGGCTCACCACAAGGTGGTGCCTGCGACGGGACGTTGCGGGCGATCGACGGTGGTTACAACGAAGATTTAGAAGGCACTAAGTAAACCACACCTACATATGCAAACTAAGTGTTATTTTTGACCTCAAATTGCATAAAAATCAAATACTAGCACATATATATAATTCCTCCCAAATTACTAAACTCACAAATCAATCACTATATAAAGCACTGCAAGGGCTAATCTACCAATGAGAGATGAAAGGACAAAGTTGCTAACCTTTGTGATCATTTAAATGGATGGGGGACTTCAAATCTTGACAAATTTTGGGCAAAATGTGTGATGAGCTTGAGAGGAAGACGGAAAGAACCAAGAGGAGAGGGGAAAGGGGAAGAACAAAGCGAGCTCGGGTGGACAAAGGGTGTATGTAGGACGACCTTTAGTACCGGTTCGTGATACGACCCGGTACTAAAGGTGCTAGAGGGGCCCCGGACTGACAACATCCTGCCACCACTCACTTTAGTACCGGTTCGTGGCACGAACCGGTGCTAAAGGTTCGCCATGAACCGGTACTAATGATGTCCTCCCGCCTAGCCGTTGGAACCGGCACTAATGGACACATTAGTGCCGGCTCAAATTCAAACCGGCACTAATGTGCTTCACATTTGACCCTTTTTCTACTAGTGAGAGCAGAGATTGAAGAAGCACGACGGCCATTGGATGGACATCCAAAAGTCACTGCTTATGCGTCAACCTTTTTTCTAGGAAAGCCTCAAATATGTGGAAAACAACATACAACCCATCTGCCATTATTTCTAATAATTTACAGCCCATTTGCTAATTCGTAAGGTTTTTTTGGAGCCCATATTCTTTTTGTTAGCATTACAGCCCATATTATGGCCACGGTTAAAATATTATACGAAATTTTGCATATTTCGGTGCGGTCCGAACTGTTTTTAATCCCGAAATTTCGAGTCACATTCAAACTGATTTTAAAATAAATGTATATCAATATAAAATCCAACAAATTGTCCACGCATAAAAATTAATGCAATTTAAAATCTCGAAATGAAAAAAAGAAATTTGAAAGTAATTGCCGGTTTAATATGTTTTAAAAATGTACAACCCGTTTCTCATTACTGATAGACCATTTTCTCGGCCAGCCGAATGAAGCTCTCCTCCTCTTGAAAGATTTGCAGCCCAACAGGCCTAACAAAGCGACTTACTTGGCAAATCACGAAAAAACTAGACTGTGACCGTGGACGTAGCTGCGGCCATGGACCCAGCTGTCAGCCGCTCTACGTACAGTACTCTTCCGATGGAAGTCGGTCATTGACCACATTGACCACGCCGTGCCGAGAGCACCAAGGCGGTGGACGACGGCGAGGCCTAGGAAGGGGATAACGCGGAGCCGGGGAAGACGCGACAGTGGATGCCCACACAGAGAGGAGTACGAGGGTTCATTGGTTCGGCTGCGGTATGAGGCTGCCGTCGCCGCAGAATAACAGGGGGTGTGGGTGAGTGGAGGGATGGCCTGGCCAGCCGTGGGAGTAGTATGGGGCGGTGAGGCCTCCGCGGCAGCACAGCCGGCCACAGGATGCAGGAGCAGACAGCACGGTCGGCGCTGCTTTGGGCGGCTGGAGCAAGAAGACCGGAGGTTGAAGAAGCACTATGGCCGTTGGATGGACATCGTACGGTCACTAGAGCTAGAATCATTCATATTGACTAAGTTCACAAAGCCCTCCGTCCCCATCAACTTAGTAGGCCCACAAGTCAACCACCCACTATGGTGGGTCCCAGCTAGCAGGGGGTATTCATTTTTTTGTGCGTAATAAGGAGGCACTTCCTTGCGTGCAAAGATATAGCTGGTGGGTCCGACCTGTTAGTGGGGGGACGTTTTTTCACGAAATATAGAAGCCCTTCCCATGGGTCCTAGCTGTCAGGTGGAGGAATCATTATTTTGCGCCTAATAAGGAGGCATTTCCTTGCGTGTGGCCGTGGACCCAGCTGTCAGCCTCTCCACGTATAGTCCACTTCCGATGGATGTTGTTTATTGACCACGTTGACCAGGCCGCGCCGAGGGCACCAGGGCAGTGGACGACGACAAGGCGTAGGAAGGGAACGACATGGAGCCACGGAAGACTCGGTAGTTGTTTCCCACATGGAGGAGTACGAGGGTTTACTGGTTCGTCTGCCATCCCCGAAGAATTACAGCAAGTGTGGGTGAGTAGAGGGATGGCTAGGCCAGCGATGGGAGTACGGTGGGGCGGTGAGGCCTGCGCAGTAGCATAGCCGGCCGTGGGAGGAGGGAGCAGGCAGTCCCGCCGGTGCTTGTTTGAGCGGCTGGAGCAGGAAGAGCAGAGATTGAAAAAGCACAACAGCTGTTGGATGGACATCCAACAGTCACTGCTCTCGTGTGCATTATTCCTAATAATGTACAGCCCATTCGCTAATTCTTAAGAATTTTATTGGATCCCATCTTCTTTTTGTTAGTATTACACTCCATATTATGGCCATGGTTAAAAAGTATACGAAATTCTGCATATTTCGATGTGGTCAACCGTTTTTAATCTCGAAATATCGATTCACATTCAAACTACTTTGAAAAATAATTTATATAAATATAAAATCCAAATAATTGTACACCCATACAAATCAATGGAATTTAAAATCTTGTAATGAAAAAAATTGAAACTAATTCCTGGTTTGATGTGTTTTAAAAATGTACAGCCCATTTCTGGGCAAACCGAATGAAACTCTCCTCGTCTTGAAAGATTTGCAGCCCAGCACGGCTGATAAAGCAAGTAGGCCTCGTTTGGGTATTTCTTAATAAAAATAGAACTGGGCTAGCCATATTCAGCAAGAAAAAAACACAACTGGGCTCATGATGTGGTAAACATAAATAAAACCCTGGCTAGACGGGCCATGGCCCCCGCACAGCCCCGTTGTTACCCTGATCCATCGCTAAAACTAATATAAATAACAACTGCTTGTTCCTCTAAAAAAATTGCGCGACCTGCTGGGCCGTGGTGTCAGCCGCTCGTAGTGTAATTCTCTCGTTTATTGACCACGTTGACAATGGCATGAGCCCCAGATGCCCCAGACAACGACGGAACAACAGACCCTGGGGTCTGGATTGAGGACTATATCCTCCATATCCATATGGCTCGAGGAGATGATCTCCACGCCATTAAGTATTTACCCTCAAACTCAAAGGGCCAGCTCGGCACTGGCTTAAAAGCCTCCCTGAAAGCTCCATTGGAAGCTGGGAAGAGCTCGAAGACGCTTTTCGGGCAAATTTTCAAGGGACTTATGTCCGACCTCCGGACGCGGACGATTTGAGTCATATAACTCAACAGCCCGGAGAGTCAGCCCGAAAGCTTTGGAACAGGTTTCTTACTAAAAAGAACCAAATAGTCGACTGACTAGACGCCGAAGCATTGGCAGCTTTTAAGCATAGCGTCCGTGATGAATGGCTTTCCAAACACCTCGGCCAGAAAAGCCGAGAACAATGGCAGCATTAACAAGCCTCATGACCCGCTTTTGCGCAGGTGAGGATAGCTGGCTAGCCAGATGCAGCACCAGCGACCCCAGTACATCCGAAGTTAGAGATGGAAACAGGAAATCACGGTGCAACCACAATAACAAACGCCCGAATAAAGAAGACAGCATGAAGAGCACGGCAGTAAACGCCGGATTCAAAAGCTCTCGGCCAAGTCAGCAAAAGCCGCCCTCTAAAGGCACCAGAGACGAACTGTCCAGCCTAAACAAAATTCTGGACCAAGTATGTCAGATCCATAGCACCCCCGGTAAACCTGCTAATCATACCCACAGAGAATGTTGGGTCTTCAAGCAGTCCGGCAAGCTCAACGCCATACACAAGGGGGAGGATACACCAAGCGAAGACGAGGATGAGCCTCTCAAGCAAGACACTAGGGAACAAAAGAAATTTCCACCAGAAGTCAAAATAGTAAACGTGTTACACATGATAAAGGGGAGAAACAAAGCGGAACTCCCAGATAAATATGCCCAAGGGCCTATCACTGCGGAGTCCTGCCACTCGTCGTTTCAACCGATCACTTTTGACCATCGGGATTACTCAGCAAGTGTAACGCCCCGAGACCGATGTGCCAGGTGTCTCCAGTTATTCGCTGTGGGTGCGTTGTCATTTCTTGCGTGTCATGCATTGCATATCATGTCATCATGTGCATTTCATTTGCATACATGTTCGTCTCATGCATCCGAGCTTTTTTCCCGTTGTCCGTTTTGCATTCCGGCGCTCCTATCTCCTCCGGTGGTCATTTCTACCTTCTTCTCGTGTGTGGGGGTTAAACATTTCCGGATTGGACTAAGACTTGCCAAGCGGCCTTGGTTTACTACCGGTAGACCGCCTGTCAAGTTTCGTACCATTTGGACTTCGTTTGATACTCCAACGGTTAACCGAGGGACCGAAAAGGCCTCGTGTGTGTTGCAGCCCAACACCCCTCCAAGTTGGCCCAAAACCCACTAAAACCCTCTCCATCATCTAGAGCGTTCGATCACGAACGCGTGGCCGAAAACCGCACCTCATTTGGACTCTCCTAGCTCCCTCTACCTATATATATGTGATCCCCTCCGAAATATTCGCGGTACAAACCCTAACTTCCTCCTCCGCGCGCCGCCGGACATCTCTTCTCCGCGCCGGACAATGTCCGCCGCCCGCCACCACGTCCCTCCGAGCAATGGGGGCTCGCCACGTCATCGCCGCCACTCCCTCGTCCAACCGCAGGCCACCACCTATCCCCGCCGTGCCCACTTCGCCGCTGCGGCCCTGCAGGCCCATCCGGGGCCCGCCCGAGCCCGCGAGAGCCCGGACCGGCCCCCGCGCTCCGCCGCCCGCGCCTTCCCTGCGCCGCCGCCTTGTGTCTCACCGCCGGCCGCTGCCCTGTGCCTCCCCGCCACCGCGCTTCACTGCTCCGCCGCCGACCGGCGCCGTCCTCGCCGGAGCGCGCTACCCGCACCGTCGCAGGTCGCCGCTCGACCGCGGGCTCCCCGAGCGGACGAGCCCCGCGTACTCGCCGGCCCTCTTCGAACCGCCGCCCTGCCGCAGAAGCTCGCCGGAGCTCCCGTGCCGCGCCGCCACTGCAGGAGGACGTCGGCGCCGTCTCCGCCGCAGCACCTCGCTCCGCTGCATCCCCGGCCAGATCCGGTCGAGGAGCAACCGGATGCGGCAACCCTGACAACTCCGGGAGTTTTTCCCCAACTCCGGCGCCGTCTCCCTCTCCTCCGGCGACTTTCCGGCGAACCTCGTACGGCGTGCCCCGAAACCCTAGATCCGTTTCGGGAGGTAAAATTTCTACTAAGTCCTCGAAATTCCCAGATCCATATGCCCATGTTCATCATGCCGTATATTTGCATCCATAGCTCCGTTTTTGGCATATAGCATATCAAAATGTTCGTCTCAGAGAGTACATCATTTCATCTCATTGCATCATTTTCATTTGAGTTCGTATTGATGCACGAAATGCTGTTAGAAGAGTGCTATTTGAGTTAATTGTCAGATCTGCTGCTCCATTTAGATATTTGTCATTTTTGCCATGATTATTGTGTGCATGATATGCCCCTGAGCTCTACATATGTTTTGTTAAGGGTTTTTCCATCTTTCCAGAGGTGCAACCCATGTATTTTCGTGATGTGTGTGGTGGCTAGCACATGCTTGCAAAGTGAGGCACTTGGTAATGCTGATTTCAGGGACTTAGCATTTCCACTAAGTCCTTGAGCTGTTTATCTCATTATGCCATATGTTCATGTTGTTTCCTAGTGATCCGTGCCTCTTTTGACGATGATCAGTAAGGATGTTTTGTTAATCTTGTAGTGCTCTATCCATCCATGTCTTTGTTTGAATTTATGGAGCATCCTAGCTTGAGTCAATCGAGCTCTACTTTTGCTACTTCGTGAATCTGGGCAGATTGTCTACTTGTTAGCGATTTTGCCAAGGATGTTGTAGTTGATCCGTGCATGCTATGTTATTGTTCTTGCCATGTCTAGCTTGTATTTTGTGTATTATTGATGGTTGTATGCTTAGATTGTCATGACTTGCTATGTGGTGAGTGCATCGAGCTCGTAAACATGCCTACGTGATATCTATTTCAGCATGCTCCAGTTTTCACTAAGTCTGTGATCTGATTATGTTTTTGCCATGTTCACATGCTTGCAAATGTATTTTCTGATCCCTTTTGGCTCAAGGTCACTAAGGGACTTTTGTTAAGCTCTTTGAGTAGCTCCATGCCATGTTTTACTTTGCCATGTTCAGGTCCTATAGCATATAGTTTTCATACTCCGAAGAGTGCTACCTGATCTGAAATTTCAGACAAGTGTTAATTTCACTAAGTCTGAAATCTGTTTACCATATGCATTTTTTGCCATGCTTGTTTGAACCTGTTAATGGATGAATTGGCCGTAGCTCAGTGCTAGACTTTTGTTAAGCATCATGAATGGATCCCTGCCATGTATTTTGTTGCCATGTTTGGGTGCTGTAGCTTGCTTATCTTGTTGCATTTAGAGGGCTACTTGCTGTAAATCGCAGACCGGTGCCATATTTGTTTTGCTCGCCATTTCCAAACCGTAACTCCGATTCCGGTGATCTTTATATCGTTTTCAAGCGATTTCACCTCATCTTTCTAGTGGAACACTTGGATTTCCAAGTGGAGGCCAGATCCTATTATTCCTTGTCAAATCATGCATATGCATCGCATACCGCATCCCGCATATCATATCATGTTCATGTGTTGGTTGTTTACTATGTTGTGTGCTTATTTTCCGGTGTTTGCTCCTTCGGTTTGGTTCCGGTTACGTCGCGTTTGTGAGGACCCATTCGTCTACATCCGTTTGTCTTCTTCATGGACTCGTTCTTCTTCCTTGCGGGATTTCAGGCAAGATGATCATACCCTCGAAATCACTTCTATCTTTGCTTGCTAGATGCTCGCTCTTTTGCTATGCCTATGATGTGATACCTACCACTTGCTTATCATGCCTCCCATATTGTTAAACCAAGCCTCTAACCCACCTTGTCCTAGCAAACCGTTGTTTGACTATGTTACCGCTTTGCTCAGCCCCTCTTATAGCGTTGTTAGTTGCAGGTGAAGATTGAAGCTTGTTCCATGTTGGAACATGGATATTTTGTTGGGATATCACAATATATCTTATTTAATTAATGCATCTATATACTTGGTAAAGGGTGGAAGGCTCGGCCTTATGCCTGGTGTTTTGTTCCACTCTTGCCGCCCTAGTTTCCGTCATATCGGTGTTATGTTCCCGGATTTTGCGTTCCTTATGCGGTTGGGTTATAATGGGAACCCCTTGACAGTTTGCTTTGAATAAAACTCCTCCGGCAAGGACCAACATTGGTTTTACCATTTTCCACCTAGCCTTTTTTCCCTTGGGTTAGGCCAGCC
>NC_041386.1:527174611-527205774 GCF_002162155.2 Triticum dicoccoides | reverse complement strand
CCCCGGGCGAGTGCTTGTCTAAGCGTTGGTCCAAACTAGAGCCCCTTGCAGCGCCACCTCGGGGAAACTCGAGGGCTGGTTTTAGTTGTACGGATTGCTTATCTGGTGTTGCCCTGAGAATGAGATATGTGCAGCTCCCATCAGGATGTCGGCGCATCGGGCGGTCTTGCTGGACTTGTTTTACCATTGTCGAGGATGTCTTGTAGAACTGGGATACCGAGTCTGATCGGAATGTCTCGGGAGGAGGTCTATTCCTTCATTGACCGTGAGAGCTTGTCATGGGCTAAGTTGGGACACCCCTGCAGGGATTTGAACTTTCGAAAGCCGTGCCCGCGGTTATGGGCAGATGGGAGTTTGTTAACGTCCGGTTGTAGAAAACTTGAAGTTGACCTTAATTAAAAATGCATCAACCACGTGTGTAACTGTGATGGTCTCTTTCCGGCGGAGTCCGGGAAGTGAACACGGTGTTGGAGTTATGCTTGACGTAGGTTGTTTTAGGATCACTTCTTGATCATACTTTTATCGACCGTGCTTTGCCTTCTCTTCTCACTCTCATTTGCGTATGTTTAGCCACCATATATGGTAGTCGCTTGCTGCAGCTCCACCTCATACCTTTACCTTACCCATAAGCTTAAATAGTCTTGATTGCGAGGGTGCGAGATTGCTGAGTCCCCGTGACTCACAGATACTTCCAAAACCAGTTTGCAGGTGCCGTTGAACCGAGCAGGTGACGCAACCAAGCTCAGGAGGAGCTCGATGAAGATCTTGTCCTTTATGTTGTTTCGTTCTAGTCGATCAGTAGTGGAGCCCAGTTGGGGTCGATCGGGGACCTTTGTCGCATTTGGGGTTCTTCTTTTATTTTGGTTCCGTAGTCGGACCTTGATTGTATCTGGATGATGTATTGCTTTATTCATGTAATTGTGTGAAGTGGCAATTGTAAGCCAACTATGTATCTCTTTTCCCTTATTGTATTACATGGGCTGTTTGCGAAGATTACCTCACTTGCGACATTGCTTTCAATGCGGTTATGCCTCTAAGTCGTGCTTCGACACATGGGAGATATAGCCGCATCGAGGGCGTTACAGCAAGTATCTGGCGTCCAGGATGGGCTGCCTTGGTATTAGACCCAATAATTGATGGATACCACTTCACACGAGTCCTGATGGACGGTGGCAGCAGTCTAAACCTGATATATCAGGACACAATCCGCAAAATGGGGATAGACCCAGCGAAAATTTTCCACAGCAACACTACCCTTAAAGGAGTAACGCCAGGCCCAGGGGCTCATTGCACGGGCTCCCTGCTACTAGAGGTTATATTCGGCTTCCCCGATAACTTCCGTAGCGAAAATTTAACATTCCACATTGCTCCATTCCAAAGTGGCTATCAAGCACTACTTGGACGCGAAGCTTTCGCTTGCTTCAATGCAATACCGCATTACGCTTCCCTCACGCTTAAGATGCCCGGTCCACGTGGCATCATTATAGTGAATGGAAATATTAAGCAATCCCTGCGCGCCGAAGAGAGTGCAACTGCCTCGGCAGTCGCACACTAAAAAGGGCCTCACTAGCTCAAGCATTTGATAGGTCGTCAAGACCACGGACACAGTTAGACGAGTCCGGCGCAGCTATATGTAACTCACACAGGTTTGATAAGCCACACCCCTATTACAAATACAAGGGGCTTAACACGCGCAGACAAGTGGCAATTTTTACTCGTCTTGAATTATACATGATTTCTTCAAACCTACCTTTTTGCACGACAACTTTTCACCTAAGTTTCTCTCTTTTACAGATGACCATCGTGCTACACCCGTCCAGGATACGGCACAACGGAGACACAGGCGCAGACGTGCATCAGGGACCCGCTCCAAGGATTCTTTTTTATTAAGACCCTGCGTAAACCTTTTTTACTATCTCTTGTCGATACACATCCCTCGGATTCTCAAATACAATTGAGAAGGATGTTGACGTCTTGGCATGTGGCCACGTCATAATAAACGCCCGTACCTGGACACAAGGGGCTTCTTACAAAGGGCACTATTTAGGCCTGGTTTATACCATAAAGACCGAATACCTTAGGGAGTGTTCGGCGTCGCGAGTTTGGCCTTATATGCATCAGCTCCGAATCATGTCTTTGGTCAAATGTTGGGTTTGCCCGGCTCCTATGTTTTGGTACCTTACGTTCCGCTCTATCGGCTAAGGTAGCACTAGGAGAGCTACTGCGATTGTGCCCCGGGTCATCCGGACGAGCACCTCAGTAGAGAAAGCCAAAAACTGACTGTCATGATATAGCGCAAGACTGGTCAACCACTCGATGACCTATCGGAATGTTAGAATTCCTCCGCATTAACGAAGGGCCGTTTCCCGGCCAGGCACGTACGCACCCCGAATTCGGGAGAATGCGGAGCCAACAGGGGCTATATAGTAGCCCCACCGTCAAACTCCTATTGCTAAGTGAAAGTGTTAAAGCATTATAGTTCGGTTGCCTCGTTCGCTGCGCTATCACCTCCTTAATAGGACCAAGACGTTGGGTTAAGTGTGAACACGCATGTTCTGCGAACACATCCGCATTGTATGTGTGGGGGCTGAAGCGGACGACTGCAATCTTTCAGGTTATATACATATATACATAAACGGCCGCACAGGAGGCACCATATTACTTTCCGGCAAAAGTATAAATACAACCTTACTACATTTCATAAAACATTGTGTTTTCAATGGGAATACATGTCACTCAAACATAATATTCTTTGAGCACTAGGCCTCTATCAAACGAGCGCCCTCAAGAACCTCAAAATAGTGCTCGGCAGCTACTCGGCCTACGGCCGACCCTTGTGCCGCAATAGTGGTAGCATCCATCTCCGCCAGTATGCCTTGACACGGGTAAAGGCCATCCGCGAGCCTTCTATGCACGCCGACATCTTCATAGCATTGATGCGTGGCACCGCACCAAGGAACTGCTGCACTAAGCTGAAATAGTTGTTCGGCTTCGGCTTTTCCGGCCACAGCTGATCCACGACAGACCTCATGGCGAGTCCGGACAACCTATTTAGTTCGGCCCATTCGGCTAGCTGATCAGTCAATGGAAGCGGACGCTCTAGAATGTTGAATTGCGACCAGAACAGCTTGTCCACTTCACGATCTATTTGACCTTGGAAGTATTTGGCCGCATCAGCAGCGCTCGCCGCCAAGTCCATATATGCGTCTGCCGAACTCCACAGCCGATCCAGAGGGGCATACCGTGGATCTCCGAACTTCCTCCATAGCATGAAGGGCTTCCCAGCCACAATATCCCCGGCTTCACGCAGCTCCTCCTTCTTCGCTCTCATAGCAGAGCGGGTGTCTTTGTTCGCCATCGTGGCCTTTTCAAGGTCCACTGCCTTCAATCAGTTCTCTTTTTCAAGGAACTGGCAACGGTCGGCAGTGTCTTTTAATTCTACGGCCATCTTCGCCATCTTCTCTTTGCTTTCGCAATGCGCGGCCTTCTCGGCTCTTAACTCTTCGGCTGCCTTCAAAGCAGCCGCATTACTAATCCTTGCTTGTTCTTTGGCTCGGGCAAGTTCTGCCCGCAAGGTTTCCACGGTGGCAGCTCCATCTGTAGTCACAACATATTAAAGATACTGGCATCATGCTGCTCTTACTATGTGGCATTCACCAGAAAATAACACTTAGCCTGTGCCTCGTCAAGCCTCTTGTTGACAAGCTCGATGTCGGCATCCGCCGCATCCAGTTGCCGCTTTAGTTCGGCAAACTCATGAGTCCGGCTAGCCACCGGAGCTCCCACTACCTGCACATTAAAGCGGTATGGTTATTGCCTGGGACTACGATCCTCTGTTTGCCGTCGTTCTCGGTGACAACCAAAGTCTCAGGGGCTACTATCTACACAGGGCACACCTAAAAATGTGCGGTACCATCACAAATGTACATCATTTTACGTACCTCAAAGCCCGTCAGTAGACTCATAAAGGCGTCATGCAACCCGCTTTCGGCGGATGAGATCCTTTCCATCACCGTACCCATCAATGTACAGTGTTCTTCTGAGATGGCCGCTCGCTCCAACAGCTCTCTCAGTACGTCCGACCGCATACCAGACGGTGCCGGACTCTTCTGTTTGCTCTCTTCGAGAGCCGGACGCTGGGGACTTCGGGTGACTATAGGATTATCTTCTGGCCTCACCGGATCCGGAGAGGCCCTCCGTGATGACACTTCGAGGTCGCCCGCTTCTTGAGAGGAGTCTGGGGGAGGCGTTTCGCTCTCCATCATCTCCGGAAGAAGATCCCCTGAAGACGAGCTCTGTTGAGAAGGGCTAAGATCTGAACTGTAATAAATACTTCGGTTATTTTCCTCAGAGGTAAGGTAGTATATCTCCACTATTAAAGTACTTTTTGATTACTTACAGCTCGTTGGAGGGTTGATCCCCGCGCGGACTTTGTGCGGCAAGAGCACCCTCCAAGGCAGGACCCTTTGGTGGAGATTTCTTCTCCCGCTTGGAAACCTTGGTTTCTGAATCTTCACAGGTAGTCCTGTTCCTTCCCCGGGGTGAGAGAATGTCCGATTCCGCCCCTCGGTTATCCTCCCTCACGGAGGCGCTCGTTCCCTCGGTCGGAATAGGCAGCGATGGAGGCCCGCTTTCGCCCTAATTATTCCCCCCTTTGTCTTCCTTTGAGGGCTCCGGGCAAGGTGCTAGCTCGAGCATCCTTTCCAGTACCGGGTTTTCCAAACCCTCAGGAAGGGGGGTCGAACACCGAATCATGTTTGCCTTTGTTATCCAGTCCTGGTCAAAGAGCGATTTCTCAGAATAACGTCATGATAAATGAAAGACGGTGTGTTCGGCTAGAGGATAACTTACTTGGTCGGCGGTGCGGTTGCTACTCAAGCCCACGTCCTCGGTAGTATTCGGACACTCTGTTTGGGGTCCAAAGAATGATTTGTACATCTCCTCGTGCGTCAGGCCGAGGAAATTCTGAATAGTACGCGGCCCTTCTGGGTTGAACTCCCACATGCGGAGGGGCCGACGTTTGCAAGGCTGGACTCGACGAACCAGCATGACTTACGCCACCATAATCGAACTGAAATCTCCTTCGAAGAGATTATGGATGCGGCTTTGCAGTACATGCACGTCCTTGGCAGGACCCCAGCTCAGCCCTCTGCTAATCCATGACATCAGTTGTGGTGGAGGGCCTGAGCGGAAAGCAGGGCAGCCACCCACTTAGCACTTCTGGGAGCTGTGATGTAAAACCACTCCTGTTGCCATAATCCGGACACCTCTGGAAAGGAACCTTTGGGCCACGGAGCTCCTGCTATCTTGCTTATTAATGCGCCTCCGCATGCTGCATACTGCCCCTCGACCATCTTCAGCTTCACGTCAAAGGTTTTGAGCCACAGGGCGAAGTGAGGGTATAACGCCCTCGATGCGGCTATATCTCCTACATGTCGAAGCACGACTTCGAGGCATAACCGCATTGAAAGCAATGTCGCAAGTGAGGTAATCTTCACACGACCCATGTAATACATAAGGGAAAAAGATACATAGTTGGCTTACAATCGCCACTTCACACAATTACATGAATAAAGCATTACATCAACCAGATACAATCAAGGTCCGACTACAGAAGCCAAAATAAAATAAGACTACCCCAAATGCTACACAGATCCCCGATTGTCCCGACTGGACTCCACTACTGATCAACTGAAAATGGAACAACACAAAGAACGAGATCTTCATCGAGCTCCTCCTTGAGCTTGGTTGCATCACCTGCACGGTCTCATCGGCACCTGCAAGCTGGTTTTGGAAGTATCTGTGAGTCACGGGGACTCAGCAATCTCACACCCTCGCGATCAAGACTATTTAAGCTTATGGGTAAGGTAAAGGTATGAGGTGGAGCTGCAGCAAGCGACTAGCATATATGGTGGCTAACATACGCAAATGAGAGCGAGAAGTGAAGGCGAAGCACGGTCGAGAAACTATGATCAAGAAGTGATCCTAGAACAACCTACGTCAAACATAACTCCAACACCGTGTTCACTTCTCGGACTCCGCCGAGAAGAGACCATCACGGCTACACACACGGTTGATGTATTTTAATTAAGGTCAACTTTAGGTTTTCTACAACCAGACATTAACAAATTCCCATCTGGCCATAACCGCGGGCACGGCTTTTGAAAGTTCAAAACCCTGCAGGGGTGTCCCAACTTAGCCCATCACAAGCTCTCACGGTCAACGAAGGATATTCCTTCTAGCGGGAAGACCCGATCAGACTCGGAATCCTGGTTACAAGACATTTCGACAAGGGTAAAACTAAACCAGCAAAGCCACCCAGATGTGCCGACAAATCCCGATAGGAGCTGCACATATCTCGTTCTCAGGGCACACCGGATGAGCCAGACGACGGGTAGGCCAGCCCAGAGTTGCCCCTGGTAGCTCCGGACATCGCTCAGTTTGGACCAACACTCAGAGGAGCACTGGCCCGGGGGTTTGATTAAGATGACCCTTGGGCTCCGGAAACCCAAGGGAAAAGAAAAGGCTAGGTGGCGAATGGTAAAACCAATGTTGGGCCTTGCTGGAGGAGTTTTATCCGGGACGAACTGTCAAGGGGTTCCCATTATCACCCAACCGCGTAAGGAACGCAAAATCCGGGAACATAACACTGATATGATGGAAACTAGGGGGGCAAGAGTGGAACAAAACACCAGGCATAAGGTCGAGCCTTCCACCCTTTACCAAGTATATAGATGCATTAATTAAATAAGAGATATTGTGATATCCCAACAAAATATCCATGTTCCAAACATGGAACAAGCTCCAATGTTCACCTGCAACTAACAAAGCTATAAGAGGGGTTGATCAAAGCGGTAACATAGCCAAACAATGGTTTGCTAGGACAAGGTGGGTTAGAGGCTTGGTTCAACAATATGGGAGGCATGATAAGCAGGTGGTAGGTATCGCAGCATAGGCATAGCAAAAGAGCGAGCAACTAGCACGAAAAGATAGAAGTGATTTTGAGGGTATGGTCATCTTGCCTGAGATCCCGCAAGGAAGAAGAACGAGTCATGAAGAAGACACACGGACGAAGTCGAACGGATCCTCACAACTCCGGAACGGAACCGAAGCTCACGAGAAAGGCAACCCGGAAAGAAGCAAACAACATAGTAAACAACCACTACAACAACATGGCATGATGCACAAAAAGTATGATGCATGTCCGATTTAATGAAGCATGGCAAGACAAAGTGCACAAGCAACCCTACAAATTAAGTGGAGCACAATATGCAACGGAGTTGCATATTGAAGAAAACACCACATGTCTTATTTAGTTCTCTCTCGTTTATGTACCCAACAAGATTAAATGTTGGTTAACATGGCAAGAGGTGAAGCATAACAAAACTATACCATCTAAACAATTTAAATGGGGCCGAATATAATAAACAACGAATCCGGTAACTCCCCATATGCATTTAGCAAATTAATGCAAACAACAAATTTAACATTTTAATTGTTGTTATCATGATGCAGATGACATGAACAAGTTTATGCAATTTTTATTAAAAGTTGAAAAGAGCATTATGAAGCATTTGTCACCGTGGTGGAAAGGAAAGGGGTGCCACGGCAACGGTAACGAAAATGGTGCCACGGCAATGTTCCAGATCCGGTAACTCGATTGAGATACTGATGCAAAGGAGAAGTGTGCGGTTGCGTGCAGAAGATGGTGGGGCGCTCCCGGATACGGGTGTCCCATGAGTTGGCGACAAGGAAACGAGTGACAAATTGGACACGGTGCAAACACGAGCATCTCAAACAACGCAAGCATTTGTTCACGAACATTGTCTCGGGGTTATATCTTCGGAGCGTGCAAAGGGGACGGTTCTTGTTCGTAGAGGGAAGTAGGCGTTCTCGCAACGGCGGTAGTGGAAGTAGTCGTTCTCGCTTCGTAAATGTTCACACTCTATAGGTGTTTGGGGTCAACAAGGAACTTGCCGTCCACGGGTCTTCGTGGGTCGACGGTACATGTTCTGTAAACGTTCGAGCGGCGGTAGTGGTACACATTCACGGAGTAGGTCGTACACGTCGACGGTCTTATCGGAATCTCGTCAATGTTCGCGATCCACCTTGGCGATCCGAAGGGGTACTTTGCGTCATGGTACTTGGGTCTTCGGACTTGCCGGCCTCGGTTCTTGCGATGGTAGTTGTACAAGGTCGTCCTGGGAGGTAGTGGTACTCGCGAACTTGTCGGATCCACGACAATGGTAGTGGAACCTCATGGATTCATGGTCTCCGGGCGGTCTCGGTCTTGACGGTGGGGTACTTGACGCATCCCGGATATGTATTCGTACTTGACGAATCCAAAATACTCCTGCTCGGCATGGGTGCAACGGAGGCATCGTCTTGTGTTTCGAATCTGGGTCATGTTCATATATCCGTTCGCATCAACGACAAAAAAAGGGCTTGGTCTTGAGGTGCTCGGCCGTGGGCGACGGAGCACACTGTGGACAAGGAGGCAGGGCGCCCCTGGCCTTGAGGTCATAGCGGAGCTCGGGTCAATGACAACAAAGGTAGGGGCGTGCGGCTGGAGGCACTAGGAACAACGGCAGGAGGCGGCTGGTCATGGTCGCCGGCGATGGAGGCGGAGCAGGGGACACTCAAAGCAGAGGAGGCGGTGGCGAACGTGGGCGGCAGTGCAATCCGGCAGCGGAGCTCGCCAGATCAAGGACGCAGCAGGGAGCTCCTGGAGGCTGGTGACAAAGAGAGGGGGCAGCGCTCCTGGCAGTGGGGCGAGCCAAGGGCGAGAGAGAAGGTCGAGGTCGCCGGCAGGGGGGCTGGTGGTGCAGGGACGAAGCAGCAGGGCAGCACCGGTGCTGGAATCCTCCATGACCGCGACGTGGTCCTGTTCGTCTGGTCGCTGCTCGTCGGTGCATGGAGGAGCAAGGGCGAGGCAGAGAGGTTCCTCCGGGGCGTGAGGTGGAGGAAAGGAGGAGTGGGGATCGATGGAGATGGGGGAGGCGTGTAGGGCGCTGATCCTCTCTTACGGTGGCGCTAGGAGGAAGGAGCAAGAGGAAGAGGGCAGAGGGGGTCGGGCGCTGGAGGGAAGGAAATGGGGATCGAGAGGAGGGAGGAGCGCGAGGGGATCGAGCGAATGGTCCTGCCGGCGCGAGGGGAGACGAGGGAGATGGGATTGAGGCCTAGGGTTCAGGAGGGAGTCGGCTTAGGAGAGGCATATGGGCCTAGGAGGCCGGTCGACTTGGCTGGGCTGCCGACCCCGGCTGGGCCTGGTGCTCTCTCTCTCTCTCTCTCACCTACACTCCTTAGAAGAAAGAGGGAGACAAGAAAGAAAGAAAGAAATAGAGAGAAGAAAAAGAAGAAGAGGGATTATTTACACGGACTCGTAAAAGTGTGCATGGTCCACGAAAAATAGGAGAGGCAAGATTGCAAGATGTCATTCAAACTCATTTGAATTTAATTCAAATGGGTTTGAACTAGGGCTTGGTTATAGAAGTATCCAAAAAATTTGAGGTTTTTGGTGTAACTCCGGAAAGTGAAGGAAGAATTTAGGGCAAAGTTTGGAGACGAGGAATATAGTAAGAAAAGCATGGAATATTTTGCAAGTGTGTTGCGGTAATTTCCAAGGGATGGAATATTTATTATAGCCCCCTAATATTGGGAGGATATGTTATAAAGAGAAATCACCACGTGAATTCCCTCGGTTTAAATGAATCAAAGATCCATGCCATTTATTTAGTTGAGTTAAGAAAAGAAATGACATGATGGCATGATGACATGATGCAATGCACATGATGCAAAGATGAAATGAAACGGACCAAACAAATCACACAACGAAACCCGGAAACCCTGGAAGGCATCTGAAGCTCCGGTCTTGGGGCGTTACAACACTCCACCACTATGAGAGGATCTCGTCCCGAGATCTAGAATGGCACCGGGAGGACAACGGAAGAGAAGGAGAAGAGGTAAAACTAAGTTGCTTCTTTGACCAATGAGTGAAACCAAAGAACCTTGAAAAGTTGAACAAATTGAGAGAAAGAATACCACGGAGATGAATGAAGTCGAAAACACTCCGTTAGAGAAGAGGAACAAGGAAGAACAAATTCGTATAGCACTCCGGTTGAAAAGAGATGCAAGACTTGATAGGATGAAAAGGACTTGAGCAAAGGGGCACAACACTCCGGTTAAATGGGTAAGGACAAAAAGAACACCATCCGAGATGATGAGAGAAAAGAGCAACATCACAACACCTCCGGAACGAAAGAATAGAAGATATGTAATTGAGAGAAAAGAATGGAGAAGAAAATGCCAAGTTCTGTCACAAAAGAGCTTGACAAGGCATCTTTTAGGAGAAGGGTCGAACGGAATTGTTGGAAAACCAACAACGAAAAGAGTAAGCTGGTAGTGGGCTTATGAAAAAAAAACTTCTCAAAACTATGAGGTGAAATTTTGCCACTAACGGAATTGACTTGATAACAAGAAGGAGATGATAAACTAACTCACTGGAAGGAAAAAAGAACTTGTGTTAATTATAAACACCATAATAGCAACAATCCTTAGGGGAACCTTTAGGTGAACTATCACCCAAGATAACTCCAAAGAAGAGATTGATGGATTTAAAGTAATTCATTTTTAACAACATGTGAATCATGAAACATGAATTCAAATTATCAAGAATGACATAATACCACCTCAAATGATACGGTAGAAGGAATTGCACTCCAGATTGCAAGAAGAAGAAAGCTTGAACTCCTCTGAAAATAATCTTGATGAACGTTTCTAGAACGGATTAAGTCCTTGATGAACTATCATGTAGAACTCCACGAAGAACTCCGTTAACAAAAGAATGATCAAACGGAAGGAAAGAGAAGTTGAAAACACAAAGTGAAACCTTGTAATGATTTAGATGGATCTTTGTGGTGACATACTTGAAAGAGCTTGGAACTTCTGGGAAAAGAAAAGATGAAACAATTGAAATCAGAATTTGATGAGCCTCTGGAATAAAGAATTAATCATTTGGGTGAATCAAGAATAAGAATTACATTATACTTATCCTTCCAAAATTTAAATTGATGACAATCAACGGATTTGGCATATTACTTATTCTCGTAGAAAAAGATCAAGATAGATATAGCATAAACTTGAGAATGTCTTCAACGATCCATCGGAAGGACTGAAACAACGAATAAATTGATATGATAACCAAGGAAGAGAACTCTTGAACGAACCACCGTAAGAATTAAAATGAATGAAGTAAAGGGGTGAATCACCGGTAATAATTATGAAATGAACGGAGAAAGGAGAACAAACACCGGGAAGAATTAGAAAACGAAAGAAGATACTTGAGGGAGTTTGATACATGAAAACGAATAGATCATGAACTGATTAGGGAATATTTGAATGATGCACCGGTAAGATCGAAGAATGATAACTGAAAGCAGAGACTTAATAAACCTGAATTGATGGACTCTGGATAATCTCTACTACCTAAAAGAAACGGAGTGTTCCGTTTCCCCTCTCATGTTCCCCGCTCTTCGTCCAACCCTCTCGTACGACATCCCACCCCTCCACCGGTTTTCCCCCGGTTTTGTTTCCTCCCTCCGCCGATTTTCTCTCCTGGTTGGTTCCATCTGATTCTCGTAATTAATTGTTTCCCTAAAAAATAATCCCATAATTAATTGCTCACGTGACTCACGTCGTTTCCTATTATTGTTCCTTCCAAACCTGCCCTATCTAATATACCGGCCAGACCGATCCCCGTACGTCTTTTCTTGTGGAAGATGCTAAGAGAGAGATGGGCGAGAGCAGAGAGGAGAGCAGCCGCGGTGCTGGCCCGTAGAGCCGTGGTTGGTGTGTGAGGCGACCGGCGAAGGGACCCTGCATCCGCGTGGTATGTTGGCCGGCTCGCCGAGCGAGCACTTCGAAATGGCATGACCCTGTAGAGCTTCATGCCGCTGCCAGAACATGTCCTTCTCCACCGCCGCTGCCATAGGTAAGTTACTCACGCCTGTCTGTCCTTCTGTGGGAAAGGTCAATTACCAATAAAATGGAGAATGTTGATATTATCCATTGCTTCGTCTGCTTGCAGGCACCGTTTTCTTGAGCTGCCACAGGCTGGAGCCTCTGCCGGTGGAGAAGGAGGCGACATGGACTGCCTGCTCTGGGTCTACGACTACATCGTCGAGTTCTTCCAATACAAGGACATCCTGCCCGACGGCTCTCAACACGTGAGGTGAGAAATCGAAACATTATGCATTCTGATTCTGTCAATTGATGGCGACCAGCCGACCAGGCCGAGATCCGATGTCTACATTAACCTCCGCCCTCGATTGAGAAGCTCGACGACATGCTGCTTGCCAAATCTAAGTCTCATTGTCCTTGCCAAACTATTGAAGACGCACAAGGTAATTGTAGGGGAAGAACAAGACGCAGCGTTTTCTGCTATCTGTTTATCCTTTTATTATACGAGTACACACAAAGAAGTTAACAACCTTCCGGCAACTGCATCTCACAGCTCATGCCAACAACCGGGAGAAAAGAAAGGAAAGGAGAGATGCGTGCTAGGAGCAGTACCATCCGGTGATTACGTATGTGCATGCACGGGTCAGGCGTTCATGTGGCTTAATTTGATGTTCGTGCACGAGATCATGGATGGCTTTTAGAAGACCGTCTTCTAGTACTTTCCACACAAGAGTCACAAGAATAGTTGCGACGACTTGGCGCCCTCATGTCCGGCAAGACACTGGGGCGAGGAGAGGTGGTGGATGCCCGGGCCATGCATGACAAAGTTAAGTTGATAAAGATGCTATTTTTTCCCCATTTAGTGGTGCTTCGAGAGATATATGCATGAAGATTCTGGGCTCCAAGAGAAGCCCCCTTGGCATTACCTTATATAAGTATGCAATTGTATTTTGTGGCCATCAAGCAAGTTTAGTTCTAACAATACAAGGCTCCCGTGCATTGAAGTTTATTTCGCCTCATAGTTGGCCTTGTGAGAGTGTGGAGGGAGAGCAACTATCGGCATGTCCTTTCCGCCTCCTTCTGGACCTCCCCACTGTAGTTCCGGCTCTCGCCGGCTCCTTTTCCTCGCATCTTTCCAGGGTAAATGAATGAATTTCGAAAGAATTCCTAAATTTGAGATCATTCTCTGTTGCATAATTTTATTATTTTCTGACATGCTTTATTAGGTAACAGTGGAGAAGAATTTCTGGAAATGGATGCGAAATCAAGGTGACATGCCAGATTATAGGCCCACAATGAAAATAGCCAGGTAAATATTGCAAGAGGTTGCTCCTGATGTGTGGACTTGTAGTGATTTTGTGATGCATATTCAACATATTATATTGTTTTTATTGACGGAAAGGAAATTGATTTAGGCTCTCCTGACATATGGCCTGACGCATTCAACCATATACCAACTATATATCTTTATATTTGAAAAAAATGCATGCATTGCATGATACTTAACAAAAGGTAAAGTTTAACCCATTAAATGTTTGGATGTGTTCATTCTTAATTAGTGTTCGTTTCTTGCCAGCAGAATCCTTTGGCAACTGGTTCTCCCATGTCCAACCATGTCCCTTCGCCCCATTTTTTTTCCGTCCTCATGCTTTTTTTGTCCCACCACACCCTTTGTTTGTAGCTTTCCTGCATGATAATCAATCATCTTAACTTACTTACCTTCTAAAGCAATTCCCTCTTAATTTATTTATCAAAATTTTACTCCAAACTTCTTATGAAGCTAATTAAAGGAAAATATGAGCATGATTTGATAAACATTTATGTACACACTTGCATTTATATGGACAAGTAAATAACGAGCTAACATACTAGACTATTTATATCCCGTTGCAACGCACGGGCAATGTCCTAGTCAAACTGAGAAGACTCTTGAATTACCCCGGATGGGTGAAAAGAATTCTCACAATCGAAAATAATTATGAGAGGATGGCATCAAGCTAGCACCATGAATCTTGAAGAGAATGGAGAAAGATATGAAGGGAAAACTCTTCTTCGGTCTTCACATGTTGAGAATGACGAAGAGAAAGAGCACCATGAATTGTTGAGATACTCCGGGAAGAAAATTTGAAAAGTAGAACCAACGATGAAAGAATTTGAAAGATCTTGGAGAAAGACATATGACTCATGATAATTCATTCTTACGTCAAACTTTGAGATGAATTTGAAAAGCTCCAGGAGAATAAGAAGAGTCAGGTAAGATCCTGGAAAAGACCTGTGGGTTAGGGCCCACTCAAAAGAAACACCATTGAATGATTTAAAAGATAGATTGCGCCGGTTGAATTAAATGGCTTGAATGAGAGAACATCCTCGAAAGATCTTGAACGAATGCAAAGTGGAAACACGAATCTTCTAGATATCTTTAGCACTCCGGAACAATTGAATAGCGAGAAGTGGATGATTAAGAGGTGCACCGGCATGAGAAAACATTGAAACGAGGAAAGGATATGATCAACAAAGCTTTACTTGAAACCACCGGAGATGAAAAGAATGAAGAATGACGAACTTGAAGCTCCATTAGAATCTTCATGAGAATCACCGGATAAAACATTGACGGAAAAGGAATAGAGAGGCTTCCCATGAATAAAAGGATACTTGATTAAGACATCTGAGTCCTTGAAGAAAACAAGGGTGGGAGGGTGGGAAAACACCGTTGAGAATGAAACGAACACCGTTGAGAAGAAAAGATAATTGATCTTGCTGATGTTGAAATGATCGGATCCACTTGAAGAGAAACAAGCCGGTGAAAAGGATTGACAAGACAATCTTGATGATCAAGAAGGATTGGTATCCACATCGGAGTATGAGAACACCATTTGGGGAAGGTATGGAATCAACACTTGACATTGAAGCAACTCGAATACCACAACTCCAAACAAAAACAAAGGATTGGCTTGCAGAATAAGCCGGAACAAACATATGATAGAGATTTCGTCCGAAGTTTTCGTGGTGGGGCCTACACGGGCTCGATCGTACAGCACCATCATGTACAAGGCAGTGCACATGACATACGAAGCGTCCCCGAGTCGGCATAGCCAAGGACTCTTTAAGACACAACGAGACCACTGTAAAACCAACCGTGGATAGGCGGACCACTAGACGTCGAACCCCAATTTCATATCATACATCTATCGGAAAGATATCCGTAGAGCTACTTGAATTCCCACTTATAAACTCCCGAATTTTTCTGGTTATGCAATCAGGTGTTGGGGATAAGGGGAAGCATAATATCTCACCCAAAACTAACAAATCCTACATCCAGCTGTATCCATCCTTCAACACATAACCAAGAAACCTTCGGAAATCATTTACCTCAACCTTCGAAAAGCATCTGTTATACAAGTTATGGCAATACCCCCGAACTCCCGCCCTAGTACTGGGTGGCGTCGAGGTTATCTCACCAACAACTGCCTAAAAGAGATTTTCGATGTCGGCGAAACTAATCTCAAGTATTCCAGAACTGCAACGATAAAATTGTGACGACAACACCTCGGAGCTCAACTCCCCGGGACACTGCCACAGCCCCTAATTGTCAGGAGGCACCAAGAAAAATGTTCTCGTCACAAAACCATCGGAACGATTCCAAGATACCCGCGTGATCCTAAAAAAATTTAGTGAAAATTTGAGAAGAGAAGAGTCAAAACCCTACATTAGGATGCCTCACCAGAGCGACGAAGGGACAGGGGAGTAAAAAGAAGTCCTAACTCTCCAATATATATAATTCCTAAATGACTCAAAAACATTTCTAAACTCAATAACGCCAGCGATGCGATCAAGCAGGGGGCTCCTAAGGTCGGGGAAGGCTCTGAATACGAACTTGTAATGCCCTCGATGCGGCTATATCTCCTATGTGTTGAAGCACGACTTCGAGGCATAACCGCATGGAAAGCAATGTCGCAAGTGAGGTAATCTTCACACAACCCATGTAATACATAAGGGAAAAAGATACATAGTTGGCTTACAATCGCCACTTCACACAATTACATGAATAAAGCATTACATCAACCAGATACAATCAAGGTCCGACTATGGAACCCAAAATAAAAGAAGACTACCCCAAATGCTACACAGATCCCCGATCGTCCCGACTGGACTCCACTACTGATCAACTGAAAACGGAACAACACAAAGAACGAGATCTTCATCGAGCTCCTCCTTGAGCTTGGTTGCGTCACCTGCACAGTCTCATCGGCACCTGCAAGCTGGTTTTGGAAGTATCTGTGAGTCACGGGGACTCAGCAATCTCACACCCTCGCGATCAAGACTATTTAAGCTTATGGGTAAGGTAAAGGTATGAGGTGGAGCTGCAGCAAGCGACTAGCATATATGGTGGCTAACATACGCAAATGAGAGTGAGAAGAGAAGGCGAAGCACGGCCGAGAAACTATGATCAAGAAGTGATCCTAGAACAACCTACGTCAAACATAACTCCAACACCGTGTTCACTTCCCGGACTCCGCCGAGAAGAGACCATCATGGATACACACGCGGTTGATGTATTTTAATTAAGGTCAACTTCAGGTTTTCTACAATCGGACATTAACAAATTCCCATCTGCCCATAACCGCGGGCACGGCTTTCGAAAGTTCAAAACCCTGCAGGGGTGTCCCAACTTAGCCCATCACAAGCTCTCACGGTCAATGAAGGATATTCCTTCTAGCGGGAAGACCTGATCAGACTCAGAATCCCGGTTACAAGACATTTCGACAAGGGTAAAACTAAACCAGCAAAGCCACCCAAATGTGCCGACAAATCCCGATAGGAGCTGCACATATCTCGTTCTCAGGGCACACCGGATGAGACAGCCGACGGGTAGGCCAGCCCAGAGTTGCCCCTGGTAGCTCTGGACATCGCTCAGTTTGGACCAACACTCAGAGGAGCACTGGCCCGGGGGTTTAATAAAGATGACCCTTGGGCTCCGGAAACCCAAGGGAAAAGAAAAGGCTAGGTGGCGAATGGTAAAACCAATTTTGGGCCTTGCTGGAGGAATTTTATCCAAGACGAACTGTCAAGGGGTTCCCATTATCACCCAACAGCGTAAGGAATGCAAAATCCGGGAACATAACACCGATATGATGGAACCTAGGGCGGCAAGAGTGGAACAAAACACCAGGCATAAGGCCGAGCCTTCTACCCTTTACCAAGTATATAGATGCATTAATTAAATAAGAGATATTGTGATATCCCAACAAAATATCCATGTTCCAAACATGGAACAAGCTCCAATCTTCACCTACAACTAACAAAGCTATAAGAGGGGCTGAGCAAAGCGGTAACATAGCCAAACAACGGTTTGCTAGGACAAGGTGGGTTAGAGGCTTGGTTCAACAATATGGGAGGCATGATAAGCAGGTGGTAGATATCACAGCATAGGCATAGCAAAAGAGCGAGCAACTAGCAAGCAAAGATAGAAGTGATTTCAAGGGTATGGTCATCTTGCCTGAGATCCCGCAAGTAAGAAGAACGAGTCATGAAGAAGACACACGCACGAAGTCGAACGGATCCTCACAACTCCGGAACAGAACCGAAGCTCACGAGAAAGGCAACCCGGAAAGAAGCAAACAACATAGTAAACAACCACTACAACAACATGGCATGATGCACAACAAGTATGATGCATGTCCGGTTTAATGAAGCATGGCAAGGCAAAGTGCACAAGCAACCCTACAAATTAAGTGGAGCACAATATGCAACGGAGTTGCATATTGAAGAAAACACCACATGACTTATTTAGTTCTCTCTCGTTTATGTACCCAACAAGATTAAATGTTGGTTAACATGGCAAGAGGTGAAGCATAACAAAACTATACCATCTAAACAATTTAAATGGGGCCGGATATAATAAACAACGAATCCGGTAACTCCCCATATGCATTTAGCAAATTAATGCAAACAACAAATTAAACATTTTAATTGTTGTTATCATGATGCGGATGACATGTACAAGTTTATGCAATTTTCATTAAAAGTTGACAAGAGCATTATGACGCATTTGTCACCGTGGTGGAAAGGAAAGGGGTGCCACGGCAACGGTAATGAAAACGGTGCCACAGCAACATTCCAGTTCCGGTAACTCGATTGAGATACCGATGCAAAGGAGAAGTGTGTGGTTGTGTGTAGAAGATGGTGGGGCGCTCCCGGATACCGGGTGTCACACGAGTTGGCGACAAGGAAACGAGTGACAAATTGGACACGATGCAAACATGAGCATCTCAAACATTGCAAGCATTCGTTCACGAACGTCGTCTCGGGGTTTTACCTTCGGAGCGTGCAAAGGGGACGGTTCTTGTTCGTGGAGGGAAGTAGGCGTTCTCGCGATGGCGGTAGTGGAAGTAGTCGTTCTCACTTCTTACATGTTCACACTCCGTAGGTGTTCGGGGTCAATAAGGAACTTGTCGTCCACGGGTCTTCGAGGGTCGACGGTATATGTTCTGTAAACGTTCGAGCGGCGGTAGTGGTACACATTCACGGAGTAGGTCGTACACGTCAACGGTCTTATCGGAACCTCATCAATGTTCGCGATCCACCTTGGCGATCCGAAGGGGTACTTGGCGTCAAGGTACTTGGGTCTTCGGACATGTCGGCCTCGGTTCTTGCGACGGTAGTTGTACAAGGTCGTCGTGGGAGGTAGTGGTACTCGCGAACTTGTCGGATCCACGGTGACGGTAGTGGAACCTCAGAGATTCGTGGTCTCTGGGCGGTCTCAGTCTTGACGGTGGGGTACTTGACGCATCCCGGATATGTAGTCGTACTTGACGAATCCAAAATACTCCTGCTCGGCATGGGTGCAACGGAGGCATCATCTTGTGTTTCGAATCTAGGTCATGTTCATATATCCGTTCGCATCAACGACAAAAAAAGGGCTTGGTCTTGAGGTGCTCGGCCGTGGGCGACGGAGCACACTGTGGACAAGGAGGCAGGGCGCCCCTGGCCTTGAGGTCATAGCAGAGCTCGGGTCAACAACAACAAAGGTAGGGGCGCGCGGCTGGAGGCACTGGGAACAATGGCAGGCGGCCGCTGGTCATGGTCGCCGGCGATGGAGGCGGAGCAGGGGACGGTCAAAGCAGAGGAGGCGGTGGCGAATGCGGGCGGCAGTGCAATCCGGCAGCGGAGCTCGCCGGATCAAGGACGCCGCAGGGAGCTCCTGGAGGCTGGCGACGAAGAGAGGCGGCAGCGCTCCTGGCAGTGGGGCGAGCCAAGGGCGAGGGAGAAGGTCGAGGTCGCCGGCGGGGGGGCTGGTGGTGCAGGGACGAAGCAGCAGGGCAGCACCGGTGCTGGAATCCTCCATGACCGCGACGTGGTCCTGTTCGTCTGGTCGCTGCTCGTCGGTGCGTGGAGGAGCAAGGGCGAGGCAGAGAGGTTCCTCCGGGGCGTGAGGTGGAGGAAAGGAGGAGTGGGGATCGATGGAGATGGGGGAGGCGCGTGGGGCGCTGCTCCTCTCTTGCGGTGGCGCTAGGAGGAAGGAGCAAGAGGAAGAGGGCAGAGGGGGTCAGGCGCTGGAGGGAAGGAGATGGGGATCGAGAGGAGGGAGGAGCGTGAGGGGATCGAGCGAATGGTCCTGGCGGCGCGAGGGGAGACGAGGGAGATGGGATCGAGGCCTAGGGTTCAGGAGGGAGTGGGCTTAGGAGAGGCATATGGGCCTGGGAGGCCGGTCGACCTGGCTGGGCTGCCGACCCCGGTTGGGCCTGGTGCTCTCTCTCTCTCTCTCACCTACACTCCTTACAAGAAAGAGGGAGACAATAAAGAAAGAAAAAAATAGAGAGAAGAAAAAGAAGAAGAGGGATTATTTACCCAGACTCGTAAAAGTGTGCACGGTCCACGAAAAATAGGAGAGGCAAGATTGGAAGATTTTATTCAAACTCATTTGAATTTAATTCAAATGGGTTTGAACTAGGGCTTGGTCATAGAAGTATCCAAAAATGTTGAGGTTTTTGGTGGAACTCCGGAAAGTGAAGGAAGAATATAGGGTAAAGTTTGGAGACGAGGAATATAGTAAGTAAAGCATGGAATATTTTGCAAGTGTGTTGCGGTAATTTCCAAGGGATGGGATATTTATTATAGCCCCCTAATATTGGGAGGATATGTTATAAAGAGAAATCACCACGTGAATTCCCTCGGTTTAAATGAATCAAAGATCCATGCCATTTATTTGGTTGAGTTAAGAAAAGAAATGACATGATGGCATGATGACATGATGCAATGCACATGATGCAAAGATGAAATGCAACGGACCAAACAAATCACACGACGAAACCTGGAAACCCTGGAAGGCATCTGAAGCTCCGGTCTTGGGGCGTTATAGAGGGGTAATGCGAAGGAAGGCCTCACACACGACAATGAATGCCGATATGTGGAGAAAGGAGTCCGGGGCTAGATCGTGGAAATCTAGCCCGTAATAAAACATCAACCCCCTAACGAAGGGATCCAGAGTGAGGCCTAGTCCTCGGAGGAAGTGGGAGATGAACACGACGTCTTCGTTGGGTTCAGGAGTAGGAACGACCTGCCCTCGGGCAGGCAGCCGATGCGAAACCTCGGCGGTCAGGTATCTGGCCTCCCTCAACTTCTTGATGTCTTCTCCCGTAATGGAGGAGGGCATCCATTGGCCTTGAAGGCTAGATCCGGACATGATTGAAGGTCCGGAGCACCTGACCTGGGCTTTGGGTGTTAGAGCTCGAGGCGGGGGAAGGATTCGATTGAGCACGGGAGGGAAAATAGTAAAAGCCTTGTCCCTTTATAAAGAGGGTGAATATCAAGCGTCCTCTCCGTAGCCGTTTGGGACTTTCCTATAATCTAGGAGTCCTAGACACGGTTGGGTTACCCACGCCCGTATTGATGAGAATCCTGTAATAAGGAGGCGCGATCTCTGCTTCGACGAGACATGTCAAAAAACTGCCTCGCGTTATGTGCGGGGCTAGTTAAAGGAAACGGTTCAAATAATCACCGGGCCACGGCTTAATGTCATGTTGCCAAAAAAGTCAGCAAATTAGATTTGTGAAAATATTATTCTCTCTACGGTGGTATGTGGAACTTATTTTGCAGGGTCGGACACTATCCTTATATTCAAATTCTTCCGTGGTATATTTGGAGGAGGAACCCGCCTTGCAATGACGAAGGCAATACTGCGCGTCGGACTCATCGTCATTGAAAGCCTGGTTCAGGGGCTACTGTGGGAGTCCTGGATTTGGGGGTCTCCGGACAGCCGGACTATATCCTTTGGCCGGACTGTTGGACTATGAAGATACAAGATTGAAGACTTCGTCTTGTGTCCGGATGGGACTCTACTTGGCATGGAAGGCAAGCTAGGCAATACAGATATGGATATCTCCTCCTTTGTAACCGACCTTGTGTAACCCTAACCCTCTCCGATGTCTATATAAACCGGAGGGTTTTAGTCCGTAGGACACAACAACTACAACAGACAATCATACCATAGGCTAGCTTCTAGGGTTTAGCCTCTCTGATCTCGTGGTAGATCTACTCTTGTACTACCCATATCATCAATATTAATCAAGCAGGACATAGGGTTTTACCTCCATCAAGAGGGCCCGAACCTGGGTAAAACATCGTGTTCCCTGCTTCCTGTTACCATCCGCCTTAGACGCACAGTCCGGGACCCCCTACCCGAGATCCGCCGGTTTTGACACCGACAAAGATCTTTATCGGTCAGACCGCATAACAACATACGTTGTTCCCTTTGTCATCGGTATGTTACTTGCCCGAGATTCGATCGTCGGTACCTCAATACCTAGTTCAATCTCGTTACCGGCAAGTCTCTTTACTCGTTTTGTAATACATCATCCCGCAACTAACTCATTAGTTGAAATGCTTGCAAGGCTTATAGTGATGTGCATTACCGAGTGGGCCGAGAGATACCTCTCCGACAATCGGAGTGACAAATCCTAATCTCGAAATACGCCAACCCAACAAGTACCTTGGGAGACACCTGTAGAGCACCTTTATAATCACCCAGTTATGTTGTGATGTTTGGTGGCACACAAAGTGTTCCTCCGGTAAACGGGAGTTGCATAATCTCATAGTCATAGGAACATGTATAAGTCATGAAGAAAGCAATAGCAACAAACTAAACGATCATGTGCTAAACTAACAGAATGGGTCAAGTCAATCACATCATTCTCCTAATGATGTGATCCTGTTAATCAAATGACAACTCTTTATCTATGGCTAGGAAACATAACCATCTTTGATCAACGAGCTAGTCAAGTAGAGGCATACTAGTGACACTCTGTTTGTCTATGTATTCACACGTGTATCATGTTTCCGGTTAATACAATTCTAGCATGAATAATAAACATTTATCATGATATAAGGAAATAAATAATAACTTTATTATTGCCTCTAGGGCATATTTCCTTCAGTCTCCCACTTGCACTAGAGTCAATAATCTAGTTCACATCTCCATGTGATTTAACACCAATAGTTCACATCACCATGTGATTAACACCCATAGTTCACATCGTCATGTGACCAACACCCAAAGGGTTTACTAGAGTCAACAATCTAGTTCACATCGCTATGTGATTAACACCCAAAGAGTACTAAGGTGTGATCCTGTTTTGCTTGTGAGAGAAGTTTAGTCTACGGGTCTGCCACATTCAGATCCGTATGTATTTTGCAAATTTCTATGTCAACAATGCTCTGCGCGGAGGTACTCTAGCTAATTGCTCCCACTTTCAAATATGTATCCAGATTGAGACTTTGAGTCATCTGGATCAGTGTCAAAACTTGCATCGACATAACCCTTTACGACGAACCTTTTGTCACCTCCATAATCGAGAAACATATCATTATTCCACTAAGGATAATTTTGACCAATGTCCAGTGATCTACTCCTAGATCACTATTGTACTCCCTTACCAAACTCAGGGCAGAGTATACAATAGGTCTGGTACACAGCATGGCATACTTTATAGAACCTATGGCTGAGGCATAGGGAATGACTTGCATTCTCTCTCTATCTTCTGTCGTGGTCGGGTTTTGAGTCTTACTCAACTTCACACCTTGTAACACAGGCAAGAACTCCTTCTTTGACTGTTCCATTTTGAACTACTTCAAAATCTTGTCAAGGTATGTACTCATTGAAAAACTTATCTAGCGTCTTGATCTATCTCTATAGATCTTGATGCTTAATATGTAAGCAGCTTCACCGAGGTCTTTATTTGAAAAACTTCTTTCAAACATTCCTTTATGCTATGCAGAATAATTCTACATTATCTCCGATCAACAATATGTCATTCACATATACTTATCAGAAATGTTGTAGTGCTCCCACTCACTTTCTTGTAAATACAGGCTTCACCGCAAGTCTGTATAAAACTATATACTTTGATCAACTTATCAAAGCGTATATTCCAACTCCAAGATGCTTGCACCAGTCCATAGATGGATCGCTGGAGCTTGCATATTTTGTTAGTACCTTTAGGATTGACAAAACCTTCTGGTTGCATCATATACAACTATTTTTTTAATAAATCCATTAAGGAATGCAGTTTTGTTTATCCATGTGCCAGATTTCATAAAATGCAGCAATTGCTAACATGATTCGGACAGACTTAAGCATAGATACGAGTGACAAACTCTCATCGTAGTCAATACCTTGAACTTGTCGAAAACCTTTTTGCAACAATTCTAGCTTTGTAGATAGTAACACTACTATAAGCGTCCGTCTTCCTCTTGAAGATCCATTTAGTCTCAATAGCTCGCCGATCAATGGGCAAGTCAATCAAAGTCCATACTTTGTTCTCATACATGGATCTCATCTCAGATTTCATGGCCTCAAGCTATTTCGCAGAATCTGGGTTCATCATCGCTTCCTCATAGTTCGTAGGCTCATCATGGTCAAGTAACATGACCTCCAGAACAGGATTATCGTACCACTCTGGTGTGGATCTCACTCTGGTTTACCTACGAGGTTCGGTAGTAACTTGATCAGAAGTTACATGATCATCATCATTAGCTTCCTCACTAATTGGTGTAGTAGTCACAGGAACAGATTTCTGTGATGAACTACTTTCTAATAAGGGAGCAGGTACAGTTACCTCATCAAGTTCTACTTTCCTCCCACTCACTTCTTTCGAGAGGAACTCCTTCTCTAGAAAGGATCCATTCTCAGCAATGAATATCTTGCCTTCGGATCTGTGATAAAAGGTGTACCCAACATTTTCTTTTGGGTATCCTATGAAGATGCATTTCTCCGATTTGGGTTTGAGCTTATCAGGTTGAATCTTTTTCACATAAGCATTGCAACCTCAAAATTTAAGAAACGACAGCTTAGGTTTCTTGCCAAACCATAGTTCATACGGTGTTGTCTCAACGGATTTAGATCGTGCCCTATTTAATGTGAATGTAGCTGTCTCTAATGCACAACCCCAAAACGATAGTGGTAAATTGGTAAGAGACATCATAGATCGCACCATATCTAATAAAGTACAGTTACGACGTTCGGACACACGATTACACTATGGTGTTCCAGGTGGCGTGAGTAGTGAAACTATTTCACATTGTTTTAACTGAAGACCAAACTCGTAACTCAAATATTTTACTTCTGCGATCATATCGTAGAAACTTTTATTTTTGTTACGATGATTCTCCACTTCACTCTGAAATTATTTGAACTTTTCAAATGTTTCAGACTTGTGTTTCATCAAGTAGATATACTCATATTTGCTCAAATCATCTGTGAAGATCAGAAAATAATGATACCTGCCGCGAGCCTCAATATTCATCGGACCACATACATCAGTATGTATGATTTCCAACAAATCTGTTGCTCGCTCCATTGTTCCGGAGAACGGAGTCTTAGTCATCTTGTCCATGAGGCATGGTTTGCAAGCATCAACTGATTCATAATCAAGTGATTCCAAAAGCCCATCGGCATGGATTTTCTTCATGCGCTTTACACCAATATGACCTAAACGGCAGTGCCACAAATAAGTTGCACTATCATTATTAACTTTGCATCTTTTGGCTTCAATATTATGAAAATGTGTATCACCATGATCGAGATCCAACAAACCATTTTCATTGGGTGTATGACCATAGAAGGTTTTATTCATGTAAACAGAACAACAATTATTCTCTAACTTACATGAATAACCGTATTGTAATAAACATGATCCAATCATATTCATGCTCAATGCAAACACTAAATAACATTTATTTTAGGTTTAACACTAATCCCGAAAGTATAGGGAGTGTGCGATGATGATCATATCAATCTTGGAACCATTTCCAATACACATCGTCACTTCACCCTTAACTAGTCTCTGTTCATTCTGCAACTCCCATTTCGAGTTACTATTCTTAGTAACTAAACTAGTATCAAATACTGAGGGGTTGCTATAAACACTAGTAAAGTACACATCAATAACATGTATATCAAATATACCTATGTTCACTTTGCCATCCTTCTTATCCGCCAATTACTTGGGGTAGTTCTGCTTCTAGTGACCAGTCCCTTTGTAGTAGAAGCACTCAGTTTCAGGCTTAGGTCTAGACTTGGGTTTTTTCACTTGAGCAGCAACTTGCTTGCCGTTCTTCTTGAAGTTCCCCTTTCTTCCCTTTGTCCCTTTACTTGAAACTAGTGGTTTTGTTTACCATCAATACTTGATGCTTTTCTTGATTTCTACCTTCGTCGATTTAAGCACCACGAAGAGCTTGGGAATCGTTTCCGTTATCCCTTGCATATTATAGTTCATCACGAAGTTCTACTAACTTGGTGATGGTGACTAGAGAATTCTATCAATCACTATTTTATCTGGAAGATTAACTCCCACTTGATTCAAGCGATTGTAGTACCGAGACAATCTGAGCACATGCTCACTGCTTGAGCTATTCTCCTCCATCTTTTAGCTATAGAACTTGTTGGGGAGTTCATATCTCTCAACTCCGGTATTTGCTTAAAATATTAACTTCAACTCCTGGAACATCTCATATGGTCCATGACGTTCAAAACGTCTTTGAAGTCCCGATTCTAAGCCGTTTAAGCATGGTGCACTAAACTATCAAGTAGTCATCATATTGAGCTAGCCAAACGTTCATAACATCTGCATCTGCTCCTGCAATAGGTTTGTCACCTAGCGGTGCATCAAGGACATAATTCTTCTGTGCAGCAATGAGGATAAACCTTAGATCATGGATCCAGTCCGCATCATTGCTACTAACATCTTTCAACTTAGTTTTCTCTAGGAACATATCAAAAATAAAACAAGGGAGCTAAACGCGAGCTATTGATCTACAACATAGATATGCTAATACTACCAGGACTAAGTTCATGATAAATTTAAGTTCAATTAATCATATTACTTAAGAACTCCCACTTAGATAGACATCCCTCTAATCCTCTAAGTGATCACGTGATCCATATCAACTAAACCATGTCCGATCATCACGTGAGATGGAGTAGTTTGAATGGTGAACATCACTATGTTGATCATATCTACTATATGATTCACGCTCGACCTTTCGGTCTCCGTGTTCTGAGGCCATATCTTTTATATGCTAGCCTCGTCAAGTTTAACCTGAGTATTCCGCGTGTGAAATTGTTTTGCACCCGTTGTATTTGAACGTAGAGCCTATCACACCCGATCATCACGTGGTGTCTCAGCACGAAGAACTTTCGCAACGGTGCATACTCAGGGAGAACACTTGTACCTTGATAATTATTGAGAGATCATCTTATAAAGCTACCATTAAACTAAGCAAAATAAGATGTATAAAAGATATACATCACATGCAATCAATATAAGTGATATGATATGGCCATCATCATCTTGTGCTTGTGATCTCCATCTCCGAAGCACCGTCATGATCACCATCGTCACCAGCGCGACACCTTGATCTCCATCGTAGCATCGTTGTCCTCTCGCCAATCTTATGCTTCTACGACTATTGCTACTGCTTAGTGATAAAGTAAAGCATTACAGGGCGATTGCATTGCATACAATAAAGCGAAAACCATATGGCTCCTGCCAGTTGCCGATAACTCGGTTACAAAACATGATCATCTCATACAATAAAATTTAGCATCATGTCTTGACCATATCACATCACAACATGCCCTGCAAAAACAAGTTAGACGTCCTCTACTTTGTTGTTGCAAGTTTTACGTGGCTGCTACTGGGCTTAGCAAGAACCGTTCTTACCTACGCATCAAAACCACAACGATAGTTCGTCTAGTTGGTGTTGTTTTAACCTTTGCAAGGACCGGGCATAGCCACACTTGGTTCAACCAAAGTTGGAGAAACTGACACCCGCGAACCACCTGTGTGCAAAGCACGTCGATAGAACCAGTCTCGCATAAGCGTACGCGTAATGTCGGTCTGGGCCGCTTCATCCAACAATACCACCGAACCAAAGTATGAAATGCTGGTAAGCAGTATGACTTGTATCACCCACAACTCACTTGTGTTCTACTCGTGCATATGACATCTACGCATAAAACCTGGCTCGGATGCCACTGTTGGGGAACGTAGTAATTTCAAAAATTTCCTACGCATACGCAAGATCATGGTGACGCATAGCAACGAGAGGGGAGAGTGTTGTCTACGAACCCTCGTAGACCGTTCGCGGAAGTGTTATTTCAACGCGGTTGATGTAGTCGTACGTCTTCACGATCCGACCGATCCAAGTACCGAAAGCACGGCACCTCCGAGTTCTGCACACGTTCGACTCGGTGGCGTCCTCGCCTTCCCGATCCAGCAAGAGGGGCGAAGTAGTAGATGAGTTCCGGCAGCACGACGGCGTGGTGACGGTGTTGGTGAAGAACAATCTCTGCAGGGCTTCGCCTAAGCACTACGAAAACTATGACGGAGGATAAACTAGAGGTGACGGGGTTACCGGCACACGGCTTGGTGTTTCTTGATGTGTCTTTGGTGCTAGCCCTGCCCCTCTATTTATATGTTGAGCCCTGGGGTCGAAACTTGGAAAAAGCCTCCTCAAAGTCGGTTTTGCCCGAAAGGCAAGAGTCCCACTCGGACTCCAGGACCAAACACCACAATCCTTGGCATCTGGCCCAGACGCCATGGGCCTCGGCGTCTGGCCCAGGGCCAGACGCCAGGGTCTCCGACGTTTGGCCCCCTGGCCTCTGCAAAACTCCTTTTGCACTGACTTATATCCCCATGGGTCTGACCCCTTGGCCAAACCATATCATCCAATATATGAATCTTTACCTCTGAACCATTCCGGAGCTCCTCGTCATGTCTGTGATCTCATCCGGGACTCCGAACAACATTCGGTCACCAACATACATAACTCATATAATATTATTTCGTCAACGAACGTTAAGCGTGCGGACCCTACGGGTTCGAGAACTATGTAGACATGACCGAGACACCTCTTTGGTCAATAACCAATAGCGGGACCTGGATCCCCATATTGGCTCCTACATATTCTACGAAGATCTTTATCGGTCAGACCGCATAACAACATACGTTGTTCCCTTTGTCATCGGTATGTTACTTGCCCGAGATTCGATCGTCGGTACCTCAATACCTAGTTCAATCTCGTTACCGGCAAGTCTCTTTACTCGTTTTGTAATACATCATCCTGCAACTAACTCATTAGTTGCAATGCTTGCAAGGCTTATAGTGATGTGCATTACCGAGTGGGCCCAGAGATACCTCTCCGACAATCGGAGTGACAAATCCTAATCTCGAAATACGCCAACCCAACAAGTACCTTCGGAGACACCTGTAGAGCACCTTTATAATCACCCAGTTACGTTGTGACGTTTGGTGGCACACAAAGTGTTCCTCCGGTAAACGGGAGTTGCATAATCTCATAGTCATAGGAACATGTATAAGTCATGAAGAAAGCAATAGCAACAAACTAAAAAATCATGTGCTAAGCTAACGGAATGGGTCAAGTCAATCACATCATTCTCCTAATGATGTGATCCCGTTAATCAAATGACAACTCTTTGTCTATGGCTAGGAAACATAACCATCTTTGATCAACGAGCTAGTCAAGTAGAGGCATACTAGTGACACTCTGTTTGTCTATGTATTCACACATGTATCATGTTTCCGGTTAATACAATTCTAGCATGAATAATAAACATTTATCATGATATAAGGGAATAAATAATAACTTTATTATTGCCTCTAGGGCATAATTCCTTCAATATATAGGCATCTCATTGGTCCCGGTTCATGGCTGGAACTGATACTAAAGGACCCCCTTTGGTCCCGGTTCCAGCCACGAACCGGGACCAACCCATTGGTCCCTGTTCGTGTCTGGAACCGTGACCAAAGGGTCCAGATGAACTGGGACCATTGCCCCATGAGGCCCGTCCGGCCCCCTGGCCTTACGAACCGGGACCTATGCCCCCATGGGTCCCGGTTCGTGACTGAACCGGGACTAATGGGCTGGCCAGGCCTGGACCAAAGCCATGTTTGCTACTAGTGGTCGTATCCTTCTGGTGGTGGCCTCGCCCCTTGTTGGGCTCGCCTGCCCGGCAAGGGAGGCCCTTCTCTTGTCGATATCCTGCTTTCTTGGCTCGATCTTTGTCCCTCTGATCTGTATGCTGGTCCTTCGAATCTCTTGGTCCTTGTACTCTGACTTCGGCTGGTGCTTCAATCTTATTCCCATGTCTGTGCACGGTCTGGGCAACAGACTCAGGGTTTGTTGTACCGACATAAGCCCCCGAGCCTGCCCCGAACGCGCTGCCGAGCATCGTCGTGGTAGGGCCTAATAAGTGCACAGGCAAGGGTTGCTGGAGAGGCTGGTCTCTTGAGGCCTCCTTTGCTTCTTCATTGGCCTTGATTCCGGGCCGGTCTCCGGTTTCCCCGCGCGTTGCGTAAAGCCAATAGTGGTGGGGCCGCTCCAGTAATGGCACGTGAATGACTTTAAAGCACGGGGTAGAAATGGCCAATTCACTCTTCCCACCATGCCCTTATCCTTGGCCACATATGCTGCATGCATCACGCGGGGTAGGTAACAGAGGCGCGTGGCACGAAAGAGCATCATGGTGAGGGCTCAGTTGTCTTGAATTGGTGGAGGAGGACGGTGGTCGCCCGTTCGGTGGAGCAGCTACCCTTCTTGCCCTGCCTATAAAAGGGAGGGATGGAGGAGGACGGAGTCATTCCTCCTCGCACTTCTCCTCTTCTTCCTTTGGTTCTCTGCTTCTGCTGGTTATGTCGGAGGGGAGAGCCTGGAGCTAGCCCCCGAGCGCTGTTTCAAGGCCTTCTCTAGATCTGAAAAGGGGATTCGGGCGGCGCGGTGACAACACTGGGAGTGGCAACCCCGGTGTGTTTGCTGCCGGGCCGCCCGTGGCCTTGACTTCAGTGGGAGGGGATGCGAACAACACCATGTCACAGCTCGAGGTGGGCACGACGCGTGGTAGTCGATCATCCCCCATTCTTCTTCCTTTTGCAGCGCTGGGGAGGAACCATGGAAGAGATTCGCTGCTAGTAGGGGCAAATCTGGTTCCTCCTGGGCGTCGTCCTTTCGTCGTGCAGGAAGGCTCCCTGCTTTCTCATGCGTCTCCGGGACGTGCGGTGGCTTCTAACGTCAGGGCTTCTGGGGATGACCATGCTCTCTGTGGGTGGACCAAGAGAGCATGGTGTCCGGCGTGACGACCGAGCCGAGGTCTTCGGGTGGTAGTGATGCGGATGACAGCGGCAATCCACAACGGGTCAAGAACGGGGACGATCGTTCTAACGAGTCGTGCTTGCCAGTGACTCGGTATCTCCCATCTGGTCCTCCGGCAGTGCCACCATCCACGCCTGCCATCCAGTTTCGTCCTCCCTGTCGGGAGGTGGCGCCGTCCTGATCCTGGGGAGGCGCCGAATCCCAGCTGTGCCCGCCTCCGGCCTCTTCGACCTCTTCCTGTAGGAGATGGACAGGGGCAAAGACATAATGGGGCACTTATCTTTTTTCAATCTTAAATCTGTAGGCGATTGCCAAACTTTAATTCAAATAATGTAATCTCCGATGTCCATGTTTGTGTTCTGTAATGCTTGTACTTGTATCAGCATATTAATGAAAAAGATGAACCTTGCCGGGAACTCGTGCATGTGTATGTCCATGGAGAGGTGAAACGCCTCTTTAATGTAAATAAACGAGTTTCTCTCCGGTAGGCTATCTTGTCGGTACCCTTTTTGTTTGCCGGGGAACCGACAGAGGGACTA
>NC_041386.1:527139576-527174173 GCF_002162155.2 Triticum dicoccoides | reverse complement strand
CCCCAAAGGCACTACGACCATCCTAACTGAAGCAGCATTCGAGTCATGGACGGGAGCACCTAAGTTTCAAAAGAGAGGCGAGGCTTTCTAATGCACAAGTTATAGCCTACAAAACACTAACGGACAGGATGAAAAAACTTATCTATTTGGCTTGCCGAGGATCGCAGTGCCTGGCAGTCTTCTCAAATCCTTGACGAAGCCAAGTCCATGGCAGGAACCTGAAACTTCATGCAGATGAGGATGAATGCAGGATGTGATTCTATCTATATGCATATGCAAATGTTTATAGTGATCTTGGTGTGCTCATGCATGCATGCAATCTTAGTTGGGGCCCCCTACAACACTTCTTCATTTCCTCTTGCATGGGGTCATTGCCCTGGCTTTGTACAAGGGGTTACATGCAACTGAGGCAAGGCCTGTACAAAAGGGTGGCTGCCGGGCAGGCCCCGATAGCCGCGCCTTACAGGTAGAACTTGCAGAGATGCTCAATATTCCATGAGTTTTGCAACTGAGTGCCATCTCCGGTCTCCAAACGGACTGCGCCAGGTCTAGTGACTCGTACTAATCGGTAAGGGCCTTCCCACTTCAGTGACAACTTGTGTGTACCCTTGGCGGACTGAACGCGCCTAAGGACAAGGTCACCTTCCTCAAAACACCAGGCATGAACCCTGCGGCTGTGATAGCAACGCGGGGCTTGCTACTAGCGTGCAGCACGCGTAGCAGCCCAGAGACGGTTCTCCTCGAGTAGCACAGTGTCGTCACACCGGTGCTGATCTTGCACTACTTCATCGTAGACAAGCACTCGAGGCGACCCGTAAATGAGTCCCGTGGGGATAACTGCTTCTGCCTCGTAGACTAGGGAGAAGGGAGTCTGCCCGTTAGCTCGGTTTGGTGTCGTTCTGAGGGACCAAAGAACTACCAGCAGCTCCTCGATCCACCGCCTACCATGCTTCTGCAGCGTATCAAAAGTTCTTGTCTTGAGTCCACGTAGCACTTCAGTGTTCGCCCTCTCAGCTCGTCCATTGCTCCAGGGGTGTGCCACAGAGGCAAATGAGATCTTGCATCTGAGGGCGTGAACATATTGCATGAAGGCGTGGCTCGTGAAGTGGGTGCTGTTGTCGGTGATGAACCTTGCTGGAACTCCAAAATGACACACCAATTCTTTCAAGAACTTGATAGCTGATTGGGCAGTCACCTTTCTCATGGCAGTCACTTCCGGCCACTTTGTAAACTTGTTGATGGCAACGAAAAAGAATTCAAAGCCCCCGATTGCTCGGGGGAAGGGGCCGAGGATATCGAGCCCCCATACCGAAAATGGCCATGATAGAGGGATTGTTTGAAGAGCTTGGGCAAGCAAGTGTGTTTTCTTGGAATGGAACTGGCTGGCTTCACATGTCGTGACGAGCTCGACTGCATCTTGGAGGGCTGTGGGCCAATAGAATCCTTGCTGGAATGCTTTCCCAACTAATGCCCTTGATCCAATGTGGCAGTTGCACATTCCTTTGTTAATCTCAGCCAGCAGTTCCTTTCCTTCTTCCCGGCAGATACACTTCAATTTCACACCGTTGGGCCTTCTTCTATATAGAGTGTCATTGACAAACTGATACATACTAGCCCTCCGGGCTACTTTCTCAGCTTCATCTTGGTTGCCGGGAAGTTCTTCGGTTTGGAGAAAGTGGACAATGTGCCTTGCCCAAGTTGGAGCCTGGGGCTAGGCAACGAGGACTAGCGGCACCTCCTCTGCGGCGGGAGCACCAGCCTCGTTCGCGAGGTACGTAGACCCGGCTGGAGGGGGTGGTCCGGCAGGCTATGAGGAGTTGTTTCCGGCAAGGAATCTTCCGGGAGCGGATGGCTCGACCAGGAGAGGCTTTCCGGTGTCCAACTTTCTCCTCTTGCGGGCCATTGTTGCTGGGGATACGGAGGGCTGAGTGAGATGGAGAACAAAAGTTCCTAGTTCCATAAGAAGCTTCTGCACAGCACACTTTGATAGAGGATCAGCTATGTTGTTTTCTGCACGAGGTATGTGCTCTATTTGCAATCCATCAAAGTGCTCCTCTAATCTCCTCACTTCCTCGACGTATGCCTCCATCAATGGACTTTGGTAATCCTTGTTGACTTGTCTCACCACAAGCTGTGAATCTCCTCTAATAATCAACTTTTTGATTCCCGATTCAACTGCAATTCTGAGCCCGGCAAGGAGTCCTTCATACTTAGTTGTATTGTTGGTTGCCTCTTCCCGAGCGAAATACATTTGGAAGACATACTTCAAGTGCTCCAGAGGGGGCAACAGGAAGCACGCCAGCTCCTGCACCTTGCAGGGAAATGGCACCATCAAAATACATAATCCATTCTTGGGGGGATTCCTTGCCGGGGATAACTGTCTCTGTTAATTCCTTGTCAGGGGTTGGTGTCCATTCTGCAAGAAACTCTGCCAATGCCCTGCTCTGAATAGTTGATGTGCTCTCAAACTTCAAACCAAAGCTGGATAACTCCAAAGCCCACTCCACTATCCTGTCGATAGCCTCAGGGTTTCGGAGTATCCTTTGTAACGGAAAATGAGTAACAATCGTGATCCCATGGGCTTGGAAGTAGTGGCGAAGTTTCCTTGAAGCCATAATGAGACCAAAGATCAACTTCTGCATGCCAGAGTACCTCGATCTAGCCCCCTGTAATAGGGAGCTGATGAAGTACACTGGGCATTGCACCACTTTCTTCCTTGCCGCATTCTTGGGGTTGCTATTGTTGTTGTGCTCATTGCTGATCTGATCCTTTTCTGACTCTGCCGTTCTCTACTCACTATCTGCCTCATCCACTTTTCTTTGTGCTACCAGAGCCGCACTGACCACTTGGTTGGTTGTCGCCAAGTATAGTAACAATGGCTCCTGGAGTTTGGGAGCAACCAAGGTAGGCACGAAGGACAAGTAGGCCTTCAACTCTTGTAAAGCTACATTTGCTTCTGGGGTCCACTTCATTGGGCCGGCCTTCTTCAAAATTTTGAAGAACGACAGGGCACGCTCAGCAGACTTGGAGGTGAATATGCTTAGCGCGGCAACACATCCTGTCAGGCGCCTCACATCCTTCAGTGTTCTTGGCGCTTGGATCTGCTCGATGGCCTTGATCTTGTCGGGGTTGGCTTCAATCCCGCGGTGGGATACAAAGAACCCAAGCAGCTTGCCGGAGGGAACACCAAATACACACTTCTCCGGGTTAAGCTTCAGATTGATCTTGGGCAGATTATCAAATGTCTCTTCCAAATCCTGAATAAAGGGTGGCCTTATCCTTGGTCTTGACCATAATATCATCCATATAGGCTTCTATGTTTTAGTGCAACTATGGCTCAAAACCAATCAGGATTGCTCTTGCAAAAGTGGACCCGGCACTCTTTAATCTGAATGGCATACGGACAAAGAAGTACGTACTACATGGGGTAATGAACGACGACTTCTCTTCGTCTTCCTTGGACATGAAGATTTGGTGGTACCCAGAGTACGCGTTCAAAAAGGAGAGAAAATCACAACCTGAAGTGGAGTCCACAATCTAGTTGATGCGCGGCAAGGGAAATGGGTCTTTTGGGCAAGCCTTGTTGAGATCTGTGAAATCTATGCAAAGCCTCCATTTCCCATTAGCCTTCCGGACTACCACGGGACTTGCCAACCACGTGGGATGCAATACTCCTGTGACCAAACCAGCTACCTCAAGTTTCTTAATCTCTTCGACAATGAACAGATGTCTCTCCAAAGCCTGCTTCCGTACTTTCTGCTTGACAGGTTGAGCATGTGGGCAGACAACAAGGTGGTGCTCTATTACCTCCCTAGGAACACTAGGGATATCATATGGTTGCCAGGCAAACACATCGATATTCGCTCGCGGGAAGGCAACGAGTGTGCTTTCCTATTTGTCATCGAGGGCAGCGCTGATAGTAAAAGTAACATCAACGCCAGCCAGCCTTGCCGGGACCTTCTTCACTTAGGGCACAACAACTTTGGATCTCTTTCTGATAGAACACTCCGGCACGTCGTCAACGGGTGTTGTGCACTCGGTGGGGGCATGCTTCCTGGACTCTTTGCCAGGTCTCACAGCCTCTCTGCTTTCCTTTGCTTTCCTTGATGGGAGCTTCCGCTATCGCGGCCTCTGCCGCGACTGCATCCCGGTACATCTTGTCCACACAAACAATGGCATCCTTCTCATCTGATGGGATGGTGATGACTCCCAGTGGCCCAGGCATCTTCAAGGTGTTGTAGGCATAGTGAGATGCTGCCATGAACTTAGATAGGGTCATGCGTCCCAGGATCCCATTGTACGGCAGGGGGAGATCAACCACAACAAACACAATGCTCTCAGTCCGGTAGTTCAATTCTCCCCCAAACGTTACTGGCAACATGATCTTTCCCTTAGGATGGCTCCTACCGGGATTAACTCCTTGAAATGTGCCGGTAACCTATAGCTCATCTTCTCCTATCTAAAGCTTGTTGATGACTTCTAGGGAAATTAGATTCAACCCGTCCCCACCATCCACCAGCATCTTTGTGACCTTGAGGTTGTGGATTGTTGGAGATACCAACAATGACAAACATCCTACCGCAGTGGTACGACTAGGATGGTCCTCCTCATCAAAGATGATGGGCGTACGGGACCATTTGAGCGGCTCCCGTGCCTCTAGCACTGGCTCCTCGGCATTGACCTCTCATGCCCACCACTTGAGCTAGCAGTGAGAAGCGTGCAAAGATGCACCTCCGTTAATGCACAGGGCTTATGTGGCCTTCTGAAACTCTTGCTCACTGGTTTCCTCCTCATCCCCTCCATCACTCTCATCTTCACAGATTTCCTTCTCTCGACCTCTGGCGGGCTTTCCATGGTTCCGAAAGGGTTTGCCGGAGCGATTTACTTCACTGCCTCGCCCCTTAGCGCCAGCAACATTCTGACCTTTTTCCTTATCACGCTTCTCATACTCTGCTTTCTGCTTCTTGACAAGCTGCTCAACTTGGTAACACTCTTGAAGGTCATGGCCTTTGGTCTGATGAATATTGCACTACGGCCCATCACCTTTCCCGGCCTTCTCAGCAGCAGCGGCCTCCCGGCAGTCAGTGCACACGGCAGCTTCCTTGCCGGGGGCCTCAGCTTTGGCCTTCTTGCCGGTACTAGGCATACCAGATCCTTCAACAGTCATTAATGCAGTATCTCTTCGCTTCTTACTGCGCTTCGTGCTCTTCTTCTGACCTGTTGATTCATCCTCATCCTCTGAATCAACATTGATGCAATCTTCCTCCTCGGGTAATCTCCTTCCCTCCTCCATCTGAGCACACTTATCCACTAATGTATAAAGCTCATTCACAGTTTTGGGCAACCGCACGTTCATCTTGGAACGGATGCGGCGGTTGTGCACATTGGACTGGAAGGCAGCTATCACGGCTGCTGGATGGATATTTGGGATATTTCTATGAACTTCGCTGAATCCCTATAAATACTTACGGAGGGTTTCTCCTTCCTTCAGCTGGAGAAGCTGCAAATCACTAGGCCTACCGGGCTCCTGATGACCGCCCGTGAAGGCGCCAATGAACTCGTGGCAGAGGTCGGCCCACGACGAAATGGAGTTCTCCGGTAGGTGCATCAGCCAAGACCTCACATTGAACTTGACGGCCAAAGGGAAGTAGTTGGCAAACACCTTCTCATCTCTCCCCACGGCAGCCTGAACAGCAATGGTGTAGATGCTCAGGAACTCTGTCGGGTTCAGCCTCCCATCGTACTTTTCAGGGATCTCTGGCTTGAATGTGCGAACGGATAGCCAATGGACTTGCCGCAACTCTCGTGTGAACGCAGGGCAGCCAATCTCGAAAGGTAGGCACCCTTCAACACCGAGCGCAGGCTCGTCGACGTGAGGCTGTCGTACTCGACGGTCTGGCGGAGGTCGCCGCGGCGCTACTCGACGACGACGCGCGCGTCTCCTCTCCGCCCATCCTCCGGGGCTCGACGTTAGCTGATACGTCCATTTTGCATCATGTGTTCTTACTGTTATTTATAATGTTTTTATCCATAATAATGCTTTTTGGAGTAATTCTAATGCCTTTTCTCAAGGTTTACACCAAGAGGGAGAATTCCGGCAGCTGGAAATCTGGACCTGGAAAAGCTACGTCAGGCTACCTAATCTGCACAACTCCAAATGAGCTGAAACTTCACAGAGAATTTTTATGTAACATATAATGAATATTGGAGCAAATAAGTACCAGAGGGGGCCCACCAAGTGGGCACAACCCACCTGCGCACGCCAGGGAGCCCAGGTGCGCCCTGGTGGGTTGTGCTCACCCAGGCCCACCTCCGGTGCCCATATTTTGGTATATAAGTCCTTTTGACCTAGAAAAAATAAGGGGAGGACTTTCGGGATGAAGCACCGCTGCCTCGAGGCAGAACTTGGGCGGGAGCAGTTTTGCCCTCGGCGGAGCGATTCCGCCGGGGGAACTTCCCTCCCGGAGGGGGAAATCATCGTCATCATCATCACCAACAACTCTCCCATCTTGGGGAGGGCAATCTCCATCAACATCTTCAACAGCACCATCTCCTCTCAAACCCTAGTTCATCTCTTGTGTTCAATCTTGTTACCGGAACTATAGATTGGTACTTGTGGGTGACTAGTAGTGTTGATTACATCTTGTAGTTGATTACTATATGGTTTATTTGGTGGAAGATTATATGCTCAGATCCAATATGCTATTTAATACTCCTCTAATCATGAGCATGTTTATCGTTTGTGAGTAGTTACCTTTGTTCTTGAGATCACGGGAGAAATCATGTTGCAAGTAATCATGTGAATTTGATATGTGTTCGATATTTTGACAGTATGTATGTTGTGATTCCCTTAGTGGTGTCATGTGAACGTCGACTACATGACACTTCACCATATTTGGGCCTAAGGGAATGCATTGTGGAGTAGAAATTAGATGATGGGTTGCGAGAGTGACAGAAAGTTAAACCCCGGTTTATGTGCTATTCCGTAAGGGACCGATTGGATCCAAAAGGTTAATGCTATGGCTAGAATTTATTCTTAATACTTTTCTCGTAGTTGCGGATGCGTGCGGGAGGGTTAATCATAAGTAGGAGGTTTGTTCAAGTAAGAACATAACCTAAGCACCAGTCCACCCACATATCAAATTATCAAAGTAGTGAACATAAATTAAACCAACATGATGAAAGTGACTAGATGAAATTCCCGTGTACCCTCAAGAACACTTTGCCTATCATAAGAGACCATTTTGGCCCGTCCTTTGCCTAAAAAGGATTGGGCTACCTTGCTGCACTTTTGTTACTACTATCGTTCCTTGCTCGTTACAAATTATCTTGCTATCAAACTACTCCGCTGCTTACAATTTTAGCACTTGCAGACATTACCTTACTGAAACCACTTGTCATTTCCTTCTACTCCTCGTTGGGTTTGACACTCTTACTTATCGAAAAGAGCTACAATTTATCCCCTATACTTGTGGGTCATCAAGGATACTTGTGGGTCATCAAGGCTATTCTATGGCGCCGTTTCCGGGGAGTGAAGCGCTGTTGGTAAGTGGAAATTGGTAAGGAAACATTTATATAGTGTGCTGAAATTTATTGTCACTTGTTACCATGGAAAACAATCCTTTGAGGGGTTTGTTCAGGATATCTTCACCTCATCCAGAACCACAATTAGCTACCCCTCAACCTACTGCACCTACTGAAAATATTGAATATGAAATTCCTTCGGGTATGATAGAACAACTGCTAGCTAATCCTTATGCAGGAGATGGAACCGAACATCCTGATATGCACTTGATATATGTAGAACAAATTTGTGGATTTTTTAAGCTTGCAGGTCTACCTGGATATGAAGTTATGAAAAAGGTTTTCCATTTATCTTTTAAGGGAGAAGCATTGGCATGGTATAGGCTATGCGATGACATTGGATCATGGAATTGGAATCGTTTGAAATTGGAGTTCCACCAAAAAAATTATCCTATGCATCTAGTTCATCGTGATTGGAATTTTTTGCCTCGTGAAGGAGAAAGTATCGCTCTAGCTTGGGGGAGGCTTAAGTCAATGTTATATTCATGCCCCGATCATGATCTCTCAAGAGAAATTATTATCCAAATATTTTATGCTCGACTTTCTCGTAATGATCAAACCATGCTTGATACTTTGTGTGCTGGTTCTTTTATGAAGAAGACTATTGAATTCCGGTGGGATATTTTGGAAAGAATTAAATGCAACTCTGAAGATTGGGAACTCGACAAAGGTAAAGTGTCAGGTATTAAACTTAAATATGATTGTGTTAAATCTTTTGTGGATACTGATGCTTTTCAAAAGTTTAGCACTAAATATGGACTTGACTCTGAGATAGTAGCCTCCTTTTGTGAATCATTTGCTACTCATGTTGAACGCCCTAAAGAGAAGTGGTTTAAATATCACCCACCTATTAAAGAAGAAATTAAAGAACCAGTACCAGTTAATAAGAAACTATACTTTATAATGTTGATCCAGTTGTTCCTTCTGCTTATATTGAGAAACCACCTTTCCCTGTTAGGATAAAGGAACATGCTAAAGTTTCAACTATGGTTAACAAAAGCTACATTAGAACACCTAAACCTGATGAACAAGTTAAAGTAGAACCTAGTGTTGCTATGGTTAAAGATCTCTTGGAAAAATATATGGATGGGCATGTTATTTACTTCTGTGAAGAAGCTGCTAGAATTGCCAAACCTAGTAAGAAAGATAAACATAGACCTGTTGTTGGCATGCTTGTCATCTCAGTTAAAATAGGAGGTCACTATTATCATGGTTTATGTGACATAGGTGCTAGTGTGAGTGATATTCCTTATACCTTATATCAAGAAATCATGAATGACATAGCACCCGCAGAAATAGAAGAAATAGATGTTACTATTAAACTTGCTAATAGAGACACAATATCGCCAATTGGGATTGTTGGAGATATTGAAGTCTTGTGTGGGAAAATAAAATACCCTACTGATTTTCTTGTTCTTGGTTCCCCACAAGATGATTTTTGTCCCATTATCTTTGGTAGACCTTTCTTGAACACCGTTAATGCTAAGATAGATTGTGAGAAACAAACTATTGGTGTTAGTTTTGGTGATGAGTCTCATGTGTTTAATTTTTCCAAGTTTAGTAGAAAGCTTCATGAAAAAGAATTGCCTAGTAAAGATGAATTAATTGGTCTTGATTCTATTGTTGTACCACCTAATGATCCTTTAGAACAATATTTGCTAGACCATGAAAATGATTTCCATATGCATGAAAGAAATGAAATAGATAAAATTTTCTTTGAACAATGTCCTCTGCTTAAACACAATTTGCCTATTGAAACTCTAGGAGGTCCTCCTCCACCTAAAGGTGATCTTGTGTTTGAATTAAAACAATTGCCAAACACTTTGAAATATGCTTATCTTGATGAAAAGAAGATATATCATGTTATTATTAGTGCTAACCTTTCAGAACATGAAGAAGAAAGATTATTGAAAGTTCTGAGGAAGCACCGGGCTGGTATTGGATATACTCTTGATGATTTAAAGGGCATTAGTCCCACTCTATGTCAGCACAAAATTAATATGGAACCTGATGCTAAACCCGTTGTTGATCACTAACGTCGGTGAAATCCGAAGATTAAAGAAGTGGTAAGAACGAAAATATTAAAACTTCTAGAAGCAGGTATAATCTATCCCATAGCTGATAGTAGATGGGTAAGTCTTGTTCATTGTGTTCCTAAGAAAGGAGGTATAACTGTTGTTCCTAATAATAAGAATGAACTTATTCCACAAAGAATTGTTACAGGCTATAGAATGGTAATTGATTTTAGAAAATTAAACAAAGCAACTAGAAAATATCATTACCCTTTGCCTTTTATTGATCAAATGCTTGAAAGATTATCTAAGAATACACATTTTTGCTTCGTTGATGGATATTCCGGCTTTTTACAAATACCTGTTTCTCAACCTGATCAAGAAAAAACCACTTTTACTTGTCCCTTTGGAACCTATGCTTATAGATGTATGCCTTTTGGTTTATGTAATGCCCCTGCTACCTTTTTTAAGATGTATGACTGCTATATTATCTGACTTTTGTGAAAAGATTGTTGAGGTTTTCATGGATGACTTTTCTGTTTACGGGAAGTCTTTTGATGATTGTTTAAGCAATCTTGATCGAGTTTTGCAAAGATGTGAACAAACAAATCTTGTCTTGAATTGGGTGAAGTGTCACTTCATGGTTAATGAAGGCATTGTCTTGGGTCATAAAATTTCCGAAAGAGGTATTGAAGTGGACAAAGCTAAGGTTGATGCAATTGAGAAAATTCCATGTCCCAAAGATATAAAAGGTATTCGTAGTTTCTTTGGTCATGCTGGTTTCTATAGGAGATTTATCAAAGACTTCTAAAAAATTTCTAGGCCTCTTACTAGTCTCTTGCGGAAGGATATTCCTTTTGTTTTTGATGATGATTGTTTACAAACCTTTGAAACACTTAAGAAAGCCTTAATTTCTGCACCTATTGTTCAACCACCTGATTGGAACTTGCCTTTTGAAATTATCTGTGATGCTAGTGATTATGCTATCGGTGCTGTTCTAGGACAAAGAGTTGATAAGAAATTGAATGTTATTCAATATGCTAGTAAAACTCTAGACAGTGCTCAAAGAAATTATGCTACTACTGAAAAAGAATTCTTAGCAGTTGTGTTTGCTTGTGATAAATTTAGACCTTATATTGTTGATTCCAAAGTGACTGTTCACACAGACCATGCTACTATTAAATATCTTATGGAAAAGAAAGATGCTAAACCTAGACTTATTTGATGGGTTCTCTTGTTACAAGAATTTGATCTACATATCATTGATAGAAAAGGAGTTGAGAACACAGTAGCTGATAATTTGTCTAGGCTTGAAAATGTGCTTGATGACCCACTACCTATTGATGATAGTTTTCCTGATGAGCAATTAGCTGCAATAAATGTTGCTCATAGTACTCCTCGGTATGCTGACTACGCTAATTACATTGTTGTTAAATATTTACCACCTAGCTTTACATACCAACAAAAGAAAACATTCTTCTATGATTTAAGACATTACTTTTGGGATGACCCACATCTTTATAAAGAAGGAGTAGATGGTATTATTAGACGTTGTGTACCTGAGCATGAACAGGGACAAATCCTACGGAAATGTCACTCCGAGGCTTATGGAGGGCATCATGTTGGAGATAGAACTGCTCACAAGGTATTGTAGTATGTATTTTATTGGCCTACTCTCTTCAAGGATGCCCGTAAGGTCGTCTTATATTGTGATGAATGTCAAAGAATAGGTAATATCGGTAAGCGTCAAGAAATGCATATGAATTATTCACTAGCTATTGAACCATTTGATGTTGGGGTGTTTGATTACATGGGACCTTTTCCTTCCTCTAATGGGTATACACATATTTTGGTTGCTATTGATTATGTTACTAAATGGGTAGAAGCTATTCCAACTAGTAGTGCTGATCACAACACCTCTATTAAAATGCTTAAGGAAATTATTTTCCCAAGGTTTGGAGTCCCTAGATATTTAATGACTCATGGTAGTTCACACTTTATTCATGGTGCTTTTTGTAAAATGCTTGCTAAGTATGATGTTAACCATAGAATTGCAGCACCCTATCATCTTCAGTCTAGTGGTCAAGTTGAACTTACCAATAGAGAAATAAATTGATTTTGCAAAAGAATATTAATAGGTCCAGGAAGAATTGGTCTAAGAAATTAGATGATGCACTTTGGGCTTATAGAACAGCATATAAAAATCCTATGGGTATGTCTCCTTATAAAATGGTTTATGGAAAAGCTTGTCATTTGCCTCTTGAGTTAGAACATAAAGCCTTTTGGGTAGTTAAAGAACTCAATTATGATTTCAAACTTGCTGCTGAAAAGAGGTTATTTGATATTAGCTCATTAGATGAATGGAGAACCCAAGCTTATGAAAATGCAAAATTATTCAAAGAAAAAGTAAAAAGGTGGCATGACAAAAGAATTCAAAAGCGTGAGTTTAAAGTTGGAGAATATGTTCTTTTGTACAACTCTCATTTCAGATTCTTTGCAGGAAAACTCCTCTTAAAATGGGAAGGCCCATATGTCATCGAGGAGGTTTACCGGTCTGGAGCCATCAAAATAAATAATTCTGAAGGTACTAACCGAAGGTTGTCAATGGGCAACGAATAAAGCATTATATCTCAGGTATGCCCATTAATGTTGAAAGTAATATTATCCAAACTATGACACCGGAAGAACATACAAAAAGAGTCCTTCCGGAACACTCCAGAATCATGAAAATAAGGAGGTACGTGATACGGTAAGTAAACGGACTTTGAAAAATCCGCAAAAATATTTTTTTATTGGTTTGGAATATTTAAGAATTTTTGGAATAAAGAAACTTCTAGGAAGCGTCCCCTGGTGGGCACAAGACACCAGGGCGCGCCATGCATTTTGGAATATTTAAGAATTTTTGGAATAAAGAAACTTCTAGGAAGCGTCCCCTGGTGGGCACAAGACACCAGGGCACGTCAGGCTTGCCTGGCGCGCCCAGGTGGGTTGTGCCCACCCGGGACACCTTCCGTACTCCGTTTTTCTACCTTATACTTGTCCTCCAAGATAAAAAAATCTATATATACTTCTTGAACCTGTTGATCACCGTATCGCAGAGAAATCCTCTGTTCTCTTTTCTTGCTATTTTTTGACAGATTCAACTAGATGAACGTCATGTCTTCCTCACCCTTCAACAATGGAGAAGGAGACATAAGGTTGGTTTAGCAAGATCTAAGGGAGGATGAAGCTGAAGAGGTTGCTATGGAGGAAGAGGGAAGCCCCTTTGAGATTCATCCTCCGGCCTCCGAGAGGGGTACACTGGCTGGCATCTCTACTCACCCTGATCCTCATCAAGCCATGGGATCACCGAACAATCAAGCAAGCCTGGAAGTGCAAGAAGAGCCCCCACCGAGGAGGCCCTTACACAGGTTACATCATAATAATTTCATAATTTGATTCACAATTATGGGTTCGAGAACACTCCTCGTAGGCACATGTCGTCCAACTGGGACATATCCCGGCCAAGAGAAAACAGTGCAGGAACCAAACCATGGGGCCCTGAGAATAAACACATAATGGCTGAGGTGAAGAAAAACAGTGAACTAATTCATCAAGCCCTTCAGGATATTCAAGGTTTGAGGGATCTACTCATGGTTATATTGGAGAATACTACCTCATCACCACCATCACCTTCTTCACCACCAAAGGAGAATTGAGTATCGGGTATGGGCACTCCCCTTGGCTTCCGCCAAGCTTGGGGGAGGTGCCCCGGTATCGTATCATCCTACTATCTTTTTGCTTTTACTTATTCTAGTTTGATCCTTTTGCTTTAGATGAATAAAAGTTTAGTTCGATCTTTTTTTCTTTGCGAGTTTGCTTAGTGGTCTATCCTTGTAATCGTGTGCAAGTTATATAATAAAGTTTAGTATGAGTTCTTGCTTTCTTTACTCTCTTGTTGAAAATGAGAAAAGAAATAAGAGAATAAAAAGATAAAGGAAATAAATGAAAGAAAGGGTAGAAATAATGAAAAGTTTATATACTAATCCTATGGTAGGTGATGGCACCACATCAGGAAAAGTATAAGTAGAAAATTTTATTAGAGAATGACAAACATAGCATTAGTCAATGATGCAACTCATGAAAGAATTAATAAGGCAAGAGAAGATTCACATATAAATATACTATCCTAGAAATCTTTTGTGATTGTGAGCCCTCATCAAAATATTATATGCCAAAATTGTTGACGTTGGACAAGGAAGACAACATAATGATTTATGTTTGTTCATATTCACATAGAAGTCATATTGTCATAGATCCTTTAACATGTGATGCTTGCCCCCTATCTTTGCTAGCCAAAAATTCCGCACTAAGTAGATATACTACTTGTGCATCCAAAAACCCTTTAACCCAAATCTTATCTTCAAGTGTCCACCATACCTACCTAGGAATTGAGCAAGATCCCTCAAGTAAGTTGTCATCGGTGCAAAAAGGAAATAAAAATTGCTTCTAAAAGTGTGAGATCATTTAGTGTAAGAGAAAATTGAGCGTTGCACGAACTTGTGATGGTGAATAATAAAAGCGGCAGACTGCATAATAAAGGTCGCTATCACAAGGGGCAATGTAACGTGACGTTCTCTTGCATTAAGGGATTGAGCATCCAAACAAATAAGCGCATGTCAACCTCTGCTTCCCTCTGCGAAGGGCCCTTCTTTTACTTTTATGTATTTACTTTTATGCAAAGAGTCAAAGTTTTTTCTCTCTATTCCTTTTATTTTTCTCCTTTGGCAATATCATGTGGTGAGGAAAGATCTAGGAACATATGTCCAGTTGAATATGGGTGGCATGAGTTATTATTGTTGACATCACCCTTGAGGTGAATACGTTGGGAGGTGATACTTTAAGGCCCTATCTTTCTATGTGTCCAGTTGAAACGTTTTGCTCATGGGTATGAGGTGAGTGTTAGCAATCATAGAACACTATATGATGGTTGAGTATGTGGACTTGCCTAAAGGCTCCGACACGTGACCCTTCCTGAAAAGATGATGAATTGTAGTTGCAAAGTTGACTGAGAACATAGTTTGTTGGTTTCTAATAGAGTTTTTGCTTTATACTTCGATTGTGTGATGAACTATTACTTATTCATGAGAAGTATATCATAAAAGTTCTATGATAAAAGTCCTATGTTTAATTTTGTTGTTGTTATAATAATCAACATGATGCTTCTATGTCTGTATTTTGTTTTTATCAACACCTCTCTCTTAGAACATGTGGACATGTTTTTCGATTTCTGTTTTCGCTTGAGGACAAGCGAGGCCTAAGCTTGGGGGAGTTGATACGTCCATTTTGCATCATGTTTTCTTACTGTTATTTATAATGTTTTTATCCATAATAATGCTTTTTGGAGTAATTCTAATGCATTTTCTCTCATAATATGCAAGGTTTACACTAAGAGGGAGAATTCCGGCAGTTGGAAATCTAGACCTGAAAAAGCTACGTCATGCTACCTATTCTGCACAACTCCAAATGAGCTGAAACTTCACGGAGAATTTTTATGGAATATATAATTAATATTGGAGCAAATAAGTACCAGAGGGGGCCCACCAGGTGGGCACAACCCACCTGGGCGCACCAGGGAGCCCAGGGCGGGTTGTGCTCACCTAGGCCCACCTTCGGTGCCCATCTTTTGGTATATAAGTCCTTTTGACCTAGAAAATAAAGGGGAGGACTTTCGGGACAAAGCGCCGCCGCCTCGAGGCGGAACTTGGGCAGGAGTAGTCTTGCCCTCCGGCAGAATGATTCTGCCGGCGGAACTACCCTCCCGGAGGGGGAAATCATCGTCGTCGTCATCACCAACAACTCTCCCATCTTGGGGAGGGAAATCTCCATCAATATCTTCAACAACACCATCTCCTCTCAAACCCTAGTTCATATCTTGTGTTCAATCTTGTTACCGGAACTATAGATTGGTACTTGTGGGTGACTAGTCGTACTTGATTACTATATGGTTTATTTGGTGGAAGATTATATGTTCAGATCCAATATGCTATTTAACACTCCTCTGGTCATGAGCATGTTTATCGTTTGTGAGTAGTTACCTTTGTTCTTGAGGTCATGGGAGAAATCATGTTGCAAGTAATCATGTGAATTTGATATGTGTTCGATATTTTGATTGTATGTATGTTGTGATTCCCTTAGTGGTGTCATGTGAACATCGACTACATGACACTTCACCATATTTGGGCCTAAGGGAATGCATTGTGGAGTAGCAATTAAATGATGGGTTGCGAGAGTGACAGAAACTTAAATCCCAGTTTATGCGCTATTCCGTAAGGGACCGATTGGATCCAAAAGTTTGATGTTATGGCTAGAATTTATTCTTAATACTTTTCTCGTAGTTGTGGATGCTTGCGGGAGGGTTAATCATAAGTAGGAGGTTTGTTCAAGTAAGAATAGCACCTAAGCACTAGTCCACCCACATATCTAATTATCAAAGTAGTGAACACAAATTAAACCAACATGATGAATGTAACTAGATGAAATTCCCGTGTACCCTCAAGAACGCTTTGCTTATCATAAGATACCGTTTTGGCCTGTCCTTTGCCTCAAAAGGATTGGGCTACCTTCCTGCACTTTTGTTGCTACTATTGTTACTTGCTGATTACAAATTATCTTGCTATCAAACTACTCCGCTACTTACAATTTCAGCACTTGCAGACATTACCTTACTAAAAACCACTTGTCATTTCCTTCTGCTCCTCGTTGGGTTCAACACTCTTACTTATCGAAAAGAGCTATAATTGATCCCCTATACTTGTGGGTCATCATTGGCCTAGATGTACTCGAGGGTCAGCGGAGGCCATCGAGACGTCGTCGTGATCTTGATTCTGTTGCGCTCGCGCTAGCTGTTGTGGTGGGGACTGCACCATGGGGATGGCCCCTTCCGTACGGTCGGCAGCACGAGCATTTTTTGTCGCTTGGGGAGGCTGTGGCGGGCCAACTCGCCACGAGCCCTCAGCTTCGGCGAAACTGAGCAGACTCTGGATGGTGGCACGCCATTCGTCCATCTGCTCGGCCACTGGCAGAAACCGCAGCTGCAACTGAGCTCGCGCCATGGCCTCTGAAGTAGTACTCGGCAGGGATGTCGATGATGTCAATTGTGCCATCGCTCGGCTCCTGATGGTGCCAGTGGTGGTAACACTGCGCCCCCGCTGTCACTGCGGGATGACCACCTGGGCGTGATGCGGCGAGGGAGCTTGAGGGCCAGTGGCTCCGTCGAGCGCAGCGGCTTGGCAGGCCCGTCCTGTGGGAGGTGCATGCGCAATGACCGCACCCGTGGTGGGGGCAGCCGAAGGGCGGCGGTTCACCCCGGTCCGAACATCGTTGTTGTGGTTGTGCCCGTCGGCGGGGGAGAGGGGCACAGATGGAGTGGCTCCCTCACCCGCACCTTGGGGAGCGCGGCCGTTGGGGTGTTGTTGATGCCGCTCTCCTCTGGTGCCTCCTGTTTCTGCGTCGGCCGTGGGAGAAGTGGTGACGGCGCCGCCTGCTCCGGCCACTTCTCCAGTAGCGTCCGCGTCTCCGCACCTTTCACAGCATTGGAGGCCGCGCGTGGCGGAGCCTTCGAGGTGGGCGGATGGGTCGAAGGACTGGACTTCTTCTTGGGCGCCATGGTCGATGGCTTCATCGAAGATGGCGATTGTGATGAAGATGACGCGCTGCACAAGCCTTCGGATTCACACAAGCGAGCCCCCTACCTGGCATGCCAAAGATGTCATGGGAAACCATGGCCACCTATGGGACCAGGAGGTCCCTTGCTGGTTCGGCAGGGGGGCGACGCGTTGCACAAAGAGCGGAGTGGCGTGGGACAACGCGGCAGGGATCACACAAGCAATTTACCCAGGTTCGGGCTGCCATGAGCCATAAAACCCTACTCCTGCTGTGGTGGATTGATGGTGGAAAAGGTTGTGGTGGAGCGTAGTACACTTGCCCGGCATGGATTGCCTTGGGGCAGCAGCGGCCACACGCGTATGGGGGTGTGAGTTATCCAACCTTCTAACCCTCTCTCAGGTTGCCATGGGCTTCCTTTTATAGATCAAGGGGTAACCACAGTGGCAAAACAATCATTATGCACTGATAAGATAGCAAATAGTGCTATCATACCTAACTCTACAGGCTGACAGGGCGCATTAAATGCACCGCTTAGTGTCACATCACTGTTACCCGGCAAGGCTTGTCGGGGCTATCTTGCCAGCTGCGCACCTGTTCTCGTGACACGTCGCAGGACAGGTGTCATCTGTGGGTTTCTTCTGTAGGAAATGACTGCCATGTGGAGAATGGCTGCCACTTAATCACCTTGCGGCTTGAAACCGCACTTATTGGTGACGTGGGTCGAGCTTGAGTGGTTGGTGAGGTGGTTTTTCCTTCGTGAGCCCCGGCAGGCCCTCTCGGGGTATCTTGGTTGTATCCTTTTGGTGGTGGCCTCACCCCTTGTCGGGCTCGCCTGCCCGGCAAGGGAGGCCCTTCTCTTTTCGATATCCTACTTTCTTGGCTCGGTGTTGGTCCCTCTGATCTGTATGTTGGTCCTTCGAATCTCTTGGTCCTTGTACTCTAACTTGGGCTGGTGCTTCAATCTTGTTCCCGCGCCTGTGCACAGTCTGGGCAACAGACCCAGGGTTTGTTGCACCGACATGCTGTGTCAACTGGAACTGGGTTACTATCTGCTGGAGTTGGGGTTAGAAGGGGTGTAGCTGGTTCTCTGTCCAACTGGGTAGGGGTACAATTTGCGAGAGTCTGGGTTATGTGTGGCGGGGTTGGTTCTTGGGCAAGTACAACCGTGGTTCTATCTGCATCAAGTAGTAGCACTATCTTTTCTGAAGACCGTGTTGTTACTCCCTTAGATACTGCCATCACCCTCTCCAATTCAAATGGCTGATAAACAAGAAAAGTAATTGAATGTACAAGCATTGTATGATAGACAGGTGCAATGGATAGTGGGGAATAAAATAGGGCATGAAATAATTCACATTTATGTTGTCTAACCAAATAGGATAGGATGACACAATTTCACATATATGATGGCTAACTAAACATGATAGCATGACACAATTTCACACATATGATGGCTAACTAAAAAATATGGAAAGACATAGTTCAAAATATGATGAATATGTAAACAGGATGACATGATGTGTTTATTAAATAGGCTGGCATGCCATAATTCACAGACATGCCGCCTATGGAAACATGATAGCATGATATAATTCACGGATAGAATGGCATAATTCAAAATATGATGACTGTAAACACTAAACAGGATGAGATGATATAACTATATGATGTCTTTATTAAATGAGTTTCCATGCCATAATTCAGATATATGATGTGTGTGTAAACATGATGGCATGATATAATTCAAATATATGATTTATATAGTAAGCAAGTAAGCAGATGGCAATCGCATATATGATGTAAAAACTAAGCAATGCAAGACAACATGCATGACATGAGTAATATAACCCTGCCAAGTTTGAGCATAGACCTCAGGGGGGAAATAGGACTGGTCATCAGTCTCTGAATCCTCCTCTGAGGATCTCTCTGTAACCAGCAAGATGTCTGCTTCAGCAGGTAGCATTGTCTGCTCTGAATACCTTGTTTTCACTCCAGATACTTCCATCACCACTTCAAATGGCTGATGCACAGGAAGAGTAGTTGAATATACAAACATTGTCGACAAATGGAACATGTAATACAAAAAAGGATAGCATGATATAATTCACATACATGATGATTGGCTAAACATGGCATTGCATAATTCACATATATAATGCCTTGCAACAAGATAGCATTGCATAATTCACATATATAATGTCTTGCAATAAGATGGCATTGCATAATTCACATATATGGTAAATAGACACAAAATAGGTGGCATTCACACAAAGCATGTTGATAGCCCACAAGTATAGGGGATCGCAACAGTTCTTGAGGGTAAAGTATTCAACCCAAATTTATTGATTCGACACAAGGGGAGCCAAAGAATACTCTCAAGTATTAGCAGCTGAGTTGTCAATTCAACCGCACCTGGAAACTTAGTATCTGCAGCAAAGTATTTAGTAGCAAAGTAATATGATAGTAGTGGTAATGGTAGCAAAAGGTAACGGTAGTAAAAGTAATGTTTTTGGTATTTTGTAGTGATGATAGCTATAGCAACGGGAAAGTAAATAAGCGAAGAACAATATATGGAAAGCTCGTAGGCAATGGATCGGTGATGGAGAATTATGCCAGATGCGGTTCATCATGTAACAGTCATAACCTAGGGTGACACAGAACTAGCTCCAGTTCATTGATATAATGTAGGCATGTATTCCGAACATAGTCATACGTGCTTATGGAAAAGAACTTGCATGACATCTTTTGTCCTACCCTCCCGTGGCAGCGGGGTCCTTACAGAAACTAAGGGATATTAAGGCCTCCTTTTAATAGAGTACCGAAACAAAGCATTAACACATAGTGAATACATGAACTCCTCAAACTACGGTCATCACCGGTAAGTATCCCGATTATTGTCACCTCGGGGTTAACGGATCATAACACATAATAGGTGACTATAGACTTGCAAGATAGGATCAAGAACACTCATATATTGATGAAAACATAATAGATTCAGATCTGAAATCATGGCACTCGGGCCCTAGTGACAAGCATTAAGCATAGCAAAGTCATAGCAACATCAATCTCAGAACATAGTGGATACTAGGGATCAAACCCTAACAAAACTAACTCGATTACATGATAGATCCCATCCAACCCATCATCGTCCAGCAAGCCTACGATGGAATTACTCACGCACGGCTGTGAGCATCATGAAATTGGTGATGGAGGATGGTTGATGATGATGATGGCGACGGATTCCCCTCTCCGGAGCCCCGAACGGACTCCAGATCAGCCCTCCCGATAGGTTTTAGGGCTTGGCGGCGGCTCCGTATCATAAAACGCGATGAATTCTCCTCTCTGATTTTTTTTCTCCCCGAAACACCATATATAGAGAGTTGGAGTTGGAGTCAGAGAGGCACCAGGGGGCCCACGAGGTAGGGGGCATGCCCTAGGGGGGCAGGCGCGCCCCCCACCCTCGTGGACAGGTGGTGGGCCCCTGGCCTTCATCTTTTGCAGGTATTCTTTATATTTTCCAAAAAGTTGCTCCGTGAAGTTTCAGGTCATTCTGGGAACGTTTGTTTTGCACATAAATAACACCATGGTAATTCTTCTAAAAACAGCGTCAGTCCGGGTTAGTTCCATTCCAATCATGCAAGTTAAGAGTCCAAAACAAGGTCAAAAGTGTTTGGAAAAGTAGATACGATGGAGACGTATCAACTCCCCCAAGCTTAAACCTTTGCTTGTCCTCAAGCAATTCAGTTGACAAACTGAAAGAAATAAAGAAAAACTTTTACAAACTCTGTTTGCTCTTGTTGTTGTAAATATGTAAAGCCAGCATTCAAGTTTTCAACAAAGATTATAACTAGCCACATTCGCAATAACGCTTAGGTCTCAAGTTTACTCATATCAATGGCATAATCAACTAGCGAGCAATAATAATAAATCTTGGATGACAACACTTTCTCAAAACAATCATAATATGATATAACAAGGTGGTATCTCACTAGCCCTTTCTGAGACCGCAAAACATAAATGTAGAGCACCTTTAAAGACCAAGGACTGACTACAAATTGTAATTCATGGTAAAAGAGATCCAGTCAAGTCATACTCAATGTAAGCTAACAGTAATGAATGCAAATGATAGTGGTGCTCTCCAACTGGTGCTTTTCAATAAGAGGATGATGACTCAGCATAAAAGTAAATAGATAGGCCCTTCGTAGAGGGAAGCAGGGATTTGTAGAGGTGCCAGAGCTCGGTTTTGAAATAGAGGTGAATAATATTTTGAGCGGTATACTTTCATTGTCAACATAACAACCAAGAGATGGCAATATCTTCCATGCTACACACATTATAGGCGGTTCCCAAACAGAATGGTAAAGTTTATACTCCCCCTTCCACCAACAAGCATCAATCCATGGCTTGCTCGAAACAACGAGTGCCTCCAACTAACAAGAGTCCCAGGGGGAGTTTTGTTTGCAATTATTTTGATTTAGTTTGCATAAAGCATGGGACTGGGCATCCCGGTGACCAGCCATTTATCTCGTGAGTGAGGAGCAGAGTCCACTCCTCTTGAGAATAACCCGCCTAACATGGAAGATACAGACAACCCTAGTTGATACATGAGCTATTCGAGCTTACAAAACAGGATATTTTATTTGAAGGTTTAGAGTTTGGCACATACAAATTTACTTGGAACGGCATGTAGATACCGTATATAGGTAGGTATAGTGGACTCATGTGGAATAACTTTGGGGTTTAAGGGATTGGATGCACAAGCAGTATTCCCGCTTAGTACAGGTGAAGGCTAGCAAAAGACTAGGAAGCGACCAGCTAGAGAGCGACAACAGTCATGAACATGCATTAAAATTAATCAACACCGAATGCAAGCATGAGTAGGATATAATCCACCATGAACATAAATATCGTGAAGGCTATGTTGATTTTGTTTCAACTACATGCGTGAACATGCACCAAGTCAAGTCGCTTAAATCATTTAGAGGAGGATACCACCCTGTCATACCACATCATAACCATTTCAATAGCATGTTGGCACGCAAGGTAAACCATTATAACTCATAGCTAATCAAGCATGGCACAAGAACTATGATCTCTAGTTGTCATTGCAAACATGTTTACTCATAATAGGCCGAATCAGGAACGATGAACTAATCATATTTACAAAAAAAAGAGGTCGAGTTCATACCATCCTTTCTCATCTCAGTCAGTCCATCGTATATCGTCATAATTGCCTTTCACCTGCACGGCCGAACGATGTGAATAATAATAATAGTGCGTGTGCATTGGACTAAGCTGGAATCTGCAAGCATTCAATAAATAGGAGAAGACAAGGCAATATGGGCTCTTTTGTCAGATCAACAATAATGTATATAAGAGCCACTTCAACAATTTAATTATGGTCTTCTCCTATCGACCCCCAAAGAAAAGAAAAGAAATAAAACTATTTACACGGGAGAGCTCCCAACAAGTAAAAGAAGAACAATAAATATTTTTGGGTTTTCGTTTTAATTACTACTACAAGCATGGAAATTAAAACTAGCTAAAAGCTACAACTAATTTTTTTTGTTTTTCTTAAGGTTTATTAAACACACAAGAAGAAAGCATAAAAAGGAAAATAAACTAGCATGGATGATACAATGAAAAAGTATGAGCACTGACATCTAGCAATGAGTGTGTGAACATAAATGTAATGTCGGTGAGAAATACGCACTTCCCCGTGCTTAGGCTTTTTGCCTAAGTTGGTCTATGGCCACGGCTGGCATGGCGGATATCCATAATAATAGTTGGGGTCATACTGCGATGCAGCGGCTATCGCCTGCTGAGCTGCAGCGTGGCGACGAGCGGCCTCCGCTCTCCTCTCGTACTCATCTGCCTCCTCTATGGTAATAGTATATCTTCCTTTTGCCTAATGATCAAAGAAGGCAGGAGCAGGGAGAGTAATATGGACAGCACAGCGTCTGTCAAAGATTAGTCGATACTGGAGAGGTGATTCATTCCTCTCGACAAACTGGTGGTGAACCATAGCATTAAAGTCTAGGTAAGCAGGAGGTAATTCAATATCATCTTCGTGTATGGCTATACCAAGAAAATTAGCTATGCGGGTTGCATAAATTCCTCCAAAGAAATCTCCATTAAATCTATTAAGATGCAACCTACGTGCAACAATGGCTCCCAAATTATAAGATTTATCTCCTAACACGGCACTCCTAAGAATACTGAGGTCAGGGACACACATGTGACATGCCTCATCTTTACCATTAATGCATCTTCTTATGAAGAGAGCAAAATAATGTATAGCAGGAAAGTGAATGCTCCCTATGGTGGCTTGTGTTATATCTCTAGATTCTCCCATAGTTATGCTAGCAAGAAAATCTGTAAATTCATATTTACGAGGATCCCTTATACTACCCCATTGTGGAAGTTTGAAAGCAGTGGTAAAATCCTCTAAGTCCATAGTATAAGAATTTTCATAAAGATCAAACAGGACAATTGGAGAATTACGTGAAGATGAAAATTCAAACCTCCTCACAAAGGTACTAGTGAGATTGTGATACTGACTGCAATTCTCTTCCTTGAAGCTCACAAGATCGGCGTTACGCAAATATGCATTGAATTCTACCTTAATTCCTGCTCAATCCATAAACTTTTCAGAAGGCCACTCACAAGGACGCACTGGGGCGTCTCTTGGTGGCTCTTCATCAGCATCATGCATTGCAAGCCTGGGTCCTTGCTTCCTTGAGGAACCACCTTGGAACATTTTCCTAAGCATTTTTCTTCCTCTAAAAAATTCTGAATTTTTTTAGTAACTTCAAAATAAAAGTAAATCAAACTCAATAATATTCATAGCAACTACTCCTACAAAGTTCCTAGGGCCTATATCATGCATCAAAACTACTTTTGACCATATAAATTTGACATGCAAGCTCAAGAACAGGGTCACCTAAGCAGCAAAAATTTGCAATGAATGAAGCACTAGAACAAAAACTAATTGGACCAATGGAGGAGTCACATACCAAAGAACAATCTCCCCAAGAAGTTTTGTGAGAGGTGCTTTGAGCAAGGAGATAAAAAATGGCAGCAAAACGAGCTGGTTATTCATGTTTGGGGGAGGAAGAAGGAGTGTGTGGGTGAAAGGATAAGTGGAGGAGGGCCACCGTGGGCCCACGAGGTAGGGGGCGCGCCCTCCACCCTCGTGGGCAGGTGGTTGACCCCCCCCCTGCTGTGTTCTCAGTGCCAAATATTCTCAAATATTCTAAAAAATCATATTTAAATTTCAGGGCATTTGGAGAACTTTTATTTTCGGGGTATTTTTATATTGCACGGATAATCAGATAACAGACAGAAAAATATTTATTTTTATTTTATTTAATATAAATAATAGAAAGTAAAAGGAGGGTACAGAGAGTTTTGCCTTCTAGTTTCATCCATCTCATGATCATCAAAAGGAATCCACTAAGAAGGTTGATCAAGTCTTGTTAAAGAACTCATTCCGAATAACATGGAACCGGAGAAATTTTGAATAACCCTATGTTACCTCAACGGGGATATGCACATCCCCAATAATAATAATATCATATTTCTTATTGACAGTAGGAAGAGGAAATTCAAAACCTCCAAATATAATCGATGGAATTTTCCAATAGAGTTGATACTGTGGACTTGAGATTGTTTCCTCGGAAAGTGTACCGTATGCTCATTACCATTAACATGAAAAGTGGCATTGCCTTTAGTGCAATCAATGACAGCCCCTACAGTATTCAAAAAGGGTCTTCCAAGAATAATAGACATACTATCATCCTCAGGAATATCAAGAATAACAAAGTCCGTTAAAATAGTAACGTTTGCAACTACAACAGGCACATCCTCACAAATACCGACAGGTATAGCAGTTGATTTATCAGCCATTAGCAAAGATATTTCAGTAGGTGTCAACTTATTCAAATCTAGTCTACAATATAAAGAGAGAGGCATAACACTAACACCGGCTCCAAGATCACATAAAGCAGTTTTAACATAGTTTCTTTCAATGGAGCATGGTATAGTGGGTACTCCTGGATCTCCAAGTTTCTTTGGTATTCCACCCTTAAAAGTATAATTAGCAAGCATGGTGGAAATTTCAGCTTCCGGTATCTTTCTTTTATTTGTAACAATATCTTTCATATACTTAGCATAAGGGTTCATTTTGAGCATATCAGTTAATAGCATACGCAAAAAGATAGGTCTAATCATTTCAGCAAAGCGCTCAAAATCCTCATCATTCTTTTTCTTGGATGGTTTGGGAGGAAAAGGCATGGGTTTCTGAACCCATGGTTCTCTTTCTTTACCATGTTTCCTAGCAACAAAGTCTTTCTTATCATAACGTTGATTTTTGGTTGTGGGTTATCAAGATCAATAGCAGGTTCAATTTCTATATCATTATCATTACTAGGTGGAGCATCATCATGAACATTAACATTATTACTAGTTTCAGGTTCATTACCAGATTGAGTTTCAGCATCAGAAATAGAAATATCATTTGGATTCTCAGGTGTTTCAGTAACAGGTTCACTAGAAGCATGCAAAGTCCTATCATTTTTCTTTTTCTTCCTTTTAGAAGGACTAGGTACATCTATATTATTTCTCTGAGAATCTTGCTCAATTCTCTTAGGGTGGCCTTCAGGATACAAAGGTTCCTGAGTCATTTTACCACCTCTAGTCATAACTCTAACAGCATTATCATTATCCTTACTATTAAATTCATTGAGCATATCATTTTGAGCTTTAAGTACTTGTTCTACTTGAGTGGTAGCCATAGAAGCATGTTTACTAATAAGTTTAAGTTCACCTTTGACATTAGCCATATAATCACCCAAGTGTTCAAGAATATTTGAATTGTATTTCAATTGTCTACCAAAATAAGCATTAAAATCTTCTTGCTTAGCCATAAATTTATCAAACTCATCTAAGCATGGGCTAGCAAACTTAGTAAATGGGATTTCAGCTTAATCATATCTATAGAGAGAATTTACCTTTACTACCTGTGTTGGGTTATCAAGACAATGAGTTTCTTCAATAGGTGATGGATCAAGATCATATGTTTCTTCAACAGGCGGTAAATTAAGACTGTGTATTTCTTCAATAGGAGGTAAATTCTTAACATCTTCTTAATACCTTTTTCTTTCATAGATTTCTTTGCCTCTTGCATATCTTCAGGACTGAGAAATAGAATACCCCTCTTCTTCGGAGTTTGTTTAGGAATTGGCTCTGGAGGTGTCCAATTATTTTCATTTGTCAACATATTATTCAATAGAATTTCAGCTTCATCCGGTGTCCTTTCCCTGAAAACAGAACCAGCACAACTATCCAGGTAATCTCTGGAAGCATCGGTTAGTCCATTATAAAAGATATCAAGTATTTCATTTTTCTTAAGAGGATGATCAGGCAAAGCATTAAGTAATTGGAGAAGCCTCCCCCAAGCTAGTGGGAGACTCTCTTCTTTAATTTGCACAAAATTATATATATCCCTTAAAGCAGCTTGTTTCTTATGAGCAGGGAAATATTTAGTAGAGAAGTAATAAATCATATCCTGGGGACTACGCACACAACCAGGATCAAGAGAATTAAACCATATCTTAGCATCACCCTTTAATGAGAACAGAAATATTTTAAGGATATAAAAGTAGCGAGTTCTCTCATTTTAGTGAACAGTGTAGCTATATCATTTAATTTAGTAAGATGTGCCACAACAGTTTCACATTCATAGCCATGAAAAGGATCAGATTCAACCAAAGTAATTATATCAGGATCAACAGAGAATTCATAATCCTTATCGGTAACACAGATAGGTGAAGTAGCAAAAGCAGGGTCAGGTTTCATTCTAGCATTTAGAGATTGCTTATTCCATATAGCTAATAACCTCTTAAGTTTGTATCTATCTTTGCAAGCTAAAATAGCTAAAGAGGCTTCTTTATCAAAAACATAACCCTCGGGAATAACAGGAAAGTCTTCATCATCAATTTCATCAGTATTATCAGATTCAATATTTTCAATCTCTCTAGCCCTAGCAAGTTGTTCATCAAGAAATTCACCAAGTGGCACATTAGTATCAACCATAGAAGTAGTTTCATCATAAGTATCATGTATAGCAGAAGTAGCATCATCAATAACATGTGACATATCAGAACGAATAGCAGAAGCAGTCTTAGGTGTCGCAAGCTTACTCAAAACAGAAGGTGAATCAAGTGCAGAGCTAGATGGCAGTTCCTTACCTCCCCTCGTAGTTGAGGAATAAATCTTGGTTCTTGGATCTTTCAAGTTCTTCATAATGATAAGCAGATATAAATCTCAAGTGACTCAAAGAATAGAGCTATGCTCCCCGGCAACGGCGCTAGAAAATAGTCTTGATAACCCACAAGTATAGGGGATCACAATAGTTTTTGAGGGTAAAGTATTCAACCCAAATTTATTGATTCGACACAAGGGGAGCCAAAGAATACTCTCAAGTATTAGTAGTTGAGTTATCAATTCAACCACACCTGGAAACTTAGTATCTGCAGCAAAGTATTTAGTAGCAAAGTAATATGATAGTAGTGGTAACGGTAGAAAAAGATAACGGTAGTAAAAGTAATGTTTTTGGTATTTTGTAGTGATGATAGCAATAGCAACGGGAAAGTAAATAAGCGAAGAACAATATATGGAAAGCTCGTAGGCAATGGCTCGGTGATGGAGAATTATGCCGGATGCGGTTCATCATGTAATAGTCATAACCTAGGGTGACACAGAACTAGCTCCAGTTCATTGATATATTGTAGGCATGTATTCCTAACATAGTCATACGTGCTTATGGAAAAGAACTTGCATGACATATTTTGTCCTACCCTCCCATGGCAGCAGGGTCCTTACGGAAACTAAGGGATATTAAGGCCTCCTTTTAATAGAGTACCGGAACAAAGCATTAACACATAGTGAATACATGAACTCCTCAAACTACGGTCATCACCGGTAAGTATCCCGATTATTGTCACTTCGGGGTTAACGGATCATAACACATAATAGGTGACTATACACTTGCAAGATAGGATCAAGAACACTCATATATTGATGAAAACATAGATCTGAATTCATGGCACTCGGGCCCTAGTGACAAGCATTAAGCATAGCAAAGTCATAGCAACATCAATCTCAGAACATAGTGGATACTAGGGATCAAACTCTAACAAAACTAACTCGATTACATGATAGATTCCATCCAACCCATCACCGTCCAGCAAGCCTACGATGGAATTACTCACGCACGGCGGTGAGCATCATGAAATTGGTGATGGGGGATGGTTGATGATGACGATGGCGACGGATTCCCCTCTCCGAAGCCCCGAATGGACTCCAGATCAGCCCTCCCGAGAGGTTTTAGGGCTTGGCGGCGGCTCCATATCGTAAAACTCGAGGAATTCTTCTCTCTGATTTTTTTTCTCACCAAAACACAATATATAGAGTTGGAGTTGGAGTCGGAGAGGCACCAGGGGGCCCACGAGGTAGGGGGCGCACCCTAGGGGGCAAGCGCGCCCCCCACCCTCGTGGACAGGTGGTGGGCCCCCTGGCCTTCATCTTTTGCAGGTATTTTTTATATTTTCCAAAAAGTTGCTCCGTGAAGTTTCAGGTCATTCCGAGAACGTTTGTTTCTGCACATAAATAACACCACGGTAATTCTGCTGAAAACAGCGTCAGTCCGGGTTAGTTCCATTCAAATCATGCAAGTTAGAGTCCAAAACAAGGGCAAAAGTGTTTGGAAAAGTAGATACGACGGAGACGTATCACATGTCTAAACTAATCAAATGACATAGCAATGCAAGACACCATACACACAATATGAGCAACATAACCCTGCTAAGTTAGAGCATACACCTCAGGGGGGAATAGGACTGGTCATCTGTCTTGGAATCCTCCTCTGAGGAGCTGTCCGTAACCAGCGAGATATGCGCTTCGTCAGATAGCATAGTCTGCTCTGAAGACCTTGTTTTCACTCCGGAATTTTCCATCACTGTTTCAAATGGCTGATGCACACGAAGAGTAGTTGAATGTACTAACATTGTTGACAAATGTAATACGTAATGAAAAAAAAAAGATGGCCTGATATAATTCACATATAAGATGACCGGCTAAGAAGGATGGCATTGCAAAATTCACATATATGATGCCTAGCTAAACAAGATGGCGTTGCATAATTCACATATACAATGAAGAAACTAAACAGATGGCATTCACACAAAGCATGTCTAAACTAAGCAGATGACATATTTGATGTATAAAGTAAGCAATGCAAGGCACCATATGCATGATATAACCAACATCAACATGCCAAGTTAGAGTGAAGACCTCAGGGGGTAAATAGGAGTGGTCTTCTCCGTCTGAATCCCCCTCGGAATAGTTATCTTCCTCTTGATTACAATCCGAAATGGGTGGAGGGGGCTGCCTTTGCGCCTACCATGGAGCGACGTATGCATGAAATTTTATTGCCACGCAAGGCTCATCTCTTTTGCTCTACATGTTCAGTTCCATTGTGTACAATAACTGACATGCATAGGAATAAAACATAGTGAGATTATGTAAGGAGTGCATGCAGAAATCCAGAGTGATGGTAGCAACATGTGGATAGACCCAAAACCAATGATAGCAGGCAGATAATATCTTCAGTTAAAAAATACAGATAATGGCTTCTTTACTGTTTGTTTCTCACCCAACATGAAACTCATAGTAGACACCAGAGATTAACCAGATAGTAGATAGATACTATTGATTGCGGCCCCGATATGTACCCCACAACCATTTAAAAACTCAAGTTTGACCATTAGTTTGGAGGTGACTCAGAGTCTAATCGGCGAACAGGACGATAAAGTAGCATGTAATATTAAGTGATGCATAACATAAGCAGACATGAAAGAGTGCGACCTCTCTTACGGACATATGTAGTCCTCGAGGTCATTTGCTCGGTTGATGATGGTAATGCAGTTGTCGTGGCTGCCGGTGGCGGGGAAGAAGATCTGAGGCGGCGAAAGGTAGTCTGGAGGCCGGATCCCTGCTGTGCTGGACCCTTCTGTCATTGGAGCAGCTGAGCTGGGGTGGACGACGACGCAGCAGGAGCGGGACAAACCACACAAGGTTTTCTTTGACAACCATCTGTAAGAGAAGTAATTTTCTAACGGCTTGTTTGAATTGGAGGATTCTAACAATGCAGGGATAGGAAATACACAGTAATAGGATAGGAATGCACGTGCAAAACAGAGAATTTAAAAACACAGGATTTCTGCCAATTTGGGTGTTTGGTTAACAAAAATTGGAAGATCACAGGATGCAAAGAAGCATGGTGAGATTAATTCGAACCAAAAGAAAATGTATGGTTATAATGCTATTATGCTACTATCTCTTAGTCTTGTGCTTCATGAATAGGAATTTGAAAAGGAGGACAATTGGATACTAAAATTCCTACGGTTTTTCTTTCAAAGAGACACTAAAGGAACAAATCCTATAGTTTTCCTTTGCTCCATTCCTTTGAACCAAATGCATGAACAGTAGTAGCATAGGAAACTTTCCAATTCCTATGTTTTTCCTTTAGTTTTCCTTTCAATCACTGGCGATTCTAGTAGGCAGGCATGAGCAGGGAAAAGCCTACACTAAAAAATGTTTATGTGCTACTTCTACTACTTTGGACCCAGGCCACTGCCCTACTAGCTCAACTCCTAGGCTCATCTCCAAATGCACAACTCAAACGTGCAGAGATAAATAATGATGTCGTTCAAGAGAGTCCATCATGGATAGCTAAGTTGCCTGGTACCTCACTGCTTGTCATATAGTAGGAGAAACTAACCATATTTCACGTTACTACGTGTGCTCAGTGGACTATATATATATACATGCATATATATATATGTATATATATAACATGTAGAGTAAAAAGCGATGCAACAAGTGTACAACCTCTTTGGTGAAGCCATGTCGATCTCAGCGTGATTGGGTTGGTCGGTGAGAATGCTCCAGCTGATTTGGCTGTCGGAGGAGGGGAAGAAGATCTTAGGCATTTGGAGATGGAGCCCATGGTACTGCTCCACTGTGATGGAGGGTTTCGTTGTTGGAGCAGCTCCGGTGAGTTCTACGATGGCGAGGCTGAAGCAGGACAAGACAGACAACGTTAACCTGAGTGGAATTTTAATAGCATCTCCAATAGATGACATAAAATACATAACCACAAAGTGCTAGATGTAAAATACTACATCAGCCGCTCGTCTTTGAACTTAACTGTTGAAACTGAATTTAACTGTCGAAACTGAATTTAACTGTCGAAATTGAATTTTGCTGTTGAAACTGAATTTTACTATCGAAACTGAATGCACTAGTAGCAGAAATGTAGTAGCAGCAGCAGCACATGCGAGAGCCGAGGCAGCTGGTCATGTTGCAGCATCTTGGGTAGCAACTGCAGGGGCTCAAGGGAGAGCAGGATCTGTTGATCGTGCAGCAGCAGCATGCGCAAGAGTAGAGTAGCAGCGCGCGCAAGAGTAGAGCAGCAGTGCAAGAAAGAGCAAGAGCGAGAGCAACAGCGTAAGCAAGAGCAAGAGCGAGAGCAGCAGCACGAGCAAGAGTAAGAGCAAGAGCAAGAGCAGACCAGGCAGGGGACCCAGAGCAAGAGTAGAGCAGCAACGCGAGCGAGAGCTAAAGCAGCAGCAACTCCTACTAATGTGGACGTCACCGCCGACGGAGCGGCACCATGGAGGAAGTGGCCGGAGACGCCGCTGTGGATGGAGCCGTGCCATGTTGGCTCGGGACCGAGTGCCGACAACACCGTGAGATCGAATCAAGAAGAAAATGTGGCGATTAGTGTACAACCTCTTTGGTGGAGCCGATTAGGCCTCAGCTTCATCCGAGGAAACGGTGATGATGCTGCTCTTCCAGTGTTGCAGGTGAAGATGGTAGTGTGGGAATGGAGGTGGTGGGGAAGACGAGGGGAACATCGGGGCAGCTCCTTGGAGGTGGAGGACGGGGTGGCTGAACTGGCGGGACGACGAGATCGACGATGGATCCTCATCCAGTACGGTGGATGAGGGACGTCGAGGTGTTGCTGTGGACGACGTCATCGGGGAAGAGGCTCCGACTGGGTGGCGGACGGAGGATGCTGTGGGGCTTCGCGGGTTTTCACGGCCTCGGTGTAAGAATGGGTGTGCGGATGGGATGGGAGGGGGAACCATGGCTTAGGTACACACTTGTCCAAAATGTGGGGTAAGTTACGAAAGTACGCCCACCGATTTGAGCTAGGCGGTTCTTTCGGTTCAGGGGTATCACGGGCATTTCGCGTGTCGGGTTTCGCATGAGGTGGGATTTTTCGCGCACGTTGTAATTTTGGGATAGCAAGGCGTGGGTTGAGATGGAGGGAGTTTTCGGAGCACAACAAGACAAAGATATATCTTAAATATTTCGGGGTAACAAGGCACGGGTTGAAATTCCCGGACAAGTCTAACATGTACTGTACCAAATCAATTCGCACTTCCATCGACGAAAAAACAAAAAGAAATCAATTCGCACCACACAAGAGAGTCTAGTCCCGTGTACTGTACCAAATCAATTCGCACTACAAATGCCATTCAAAACTTTGAATTCATGTTATGTTCAATTAAAATATTTTGCTACGTGTATAATGCATGCAACCTGCTACTCAAATGAACGTTTTAGTGCATTTCCAACGTATATATTACCGCTTCAATATGAACTAAATTTGAATTCGTTTCTCTATTTGAATAAGATCTACAATCATGATTGTTGTGAAGTCGAACCATTTGAATTCGTTTCTCTATTTTATTAGGATCTACAATCATCATTATTGTCAAGTTAAACCATTGTTTGTGTATTATCTTCACAGAACACCACATGATTACTGTCGAGTTAGATATGAACTATGTGTACTATATGAACTCGAACTCGATTTGTTGAATCCATTTTATGTCGATTTCAAATCAGAGTACATTTCAAGAGCTAGCTAGATTTTCATAATCTGAACCATGTCTCATATGTATAATGTGTTTATCACATAATGTATGGTGCCCCGCCCCCTACGCCTACATGTATTTGGATGTGAGTTGCAAATGCCACACATTACCACAAATTCAAATTCAATGTGAGATTGTTCGATATATAGTATGGTTTAGATTGTTCGATATTTAGTTGTGAGCTGCAAACGCCACACATTATCACAAATTCAAATAAAATGTGAGATTGTTCGATGTATAGTATGGTTTAGATTGTTCGATATTTAGCCGTGAGTTGCAAACACCATGCATTATCATATTATGGTATAACATGTCCAAAACCACAGCATGCGTATCACCACTATATTTATGCATGCATATGTTTATACCACTATGATCTCCTATTCAAATATATGAATCCACTTTCATACCGAATTATGATCTTTGTTAGTCTCTTACACCCACACAATCATCTAACCTTTGTAGCTAGCACTAACTTTCTCACATGCATCCACACGCCCTCTTCTCCCTCCCCCTCCCTCAGCATTCTATCCATCACGCACATTCATTTTTTCTGTAGGTCGTTCTCCCACAGTCTCCACAACTCCTTCCCGACACACACTGATCGATAAACCTCTCCAGCAATGTCTGCTTACAGCATGCACATGCACCTTCCATCTCCTCCTTTCTATGTCCATGCCTCGTGTCTCTCATATGGTCCCACACACGTGTAAACTCTCAACCCTATTTTCATCGGTCTCACAATCGCACACTCCTCCCCATATCTAGCTAGTAGCTAGGCCTCTCGCACCGCCTCCTAGTTCCATTCTCTCTGTCTATCCGTCTTACTGGGCCTTATTTGCCTCTAACAAATGGATGTACACTGACCTATCTCCCGCTATACATATAGCTAGCTAGGTCGTTATAACTCGTTTTTCCCACGCGTCGATCGATCTACCTCATTAGTTATGTCTCTCCCTTCCTCCGACAAACAATAATTGATCTACCGATCTAGTTAGGTTTGATTGCCAAACACATGGTCCCCCTTCATAATCCATGCATGCGTCCCGACATATCTATGACGCACACGCACACACAGAAACACATCCCCACTCTTATTGATAATATTGCAGTTCTACCCTTAGTTTGTCTAGTAGGCCTCTTCCACCATCTTCGAGAAGCAACTCCATCACCCATCCAACACTCTACCACTATCCCTCCCTCTCTCTATCCTCTCTCTCTCTCTCTCTGTCCCAACCTATTTCCCGTCCTTCACTTATGTATGGGTGTCGACCGATCTCCCTCAAGACATAACTGGGTCCCTCCTTCTCAACACATATACGAGTCATTCTACCTCTCTAGTTA
>NC_041386.1:527115120-527139304 GCF_002162155.2 Triticum dicoccoides | reverse complement strand
CTCCCTGCCACACACAAACTTGCCTTGTGCCCTCTAACATCCCGGTAGGTCAGTCGCCCTATATCTTTGACTTGCACACACACAATTTCGATGGCTCTCTTCATCGATCTCGCACCCACCCACTTGATCCTCTCTTCGACTCTATTGATATCTATGACCCCTCCCTCTCTTCTCTTGGATTGCCCCCTCTATATATGATATAGACAGGCCTCTATTTCACACACATTGCATGTGTCAAATTTTTGTTTGAGATATCATCGACACATATTCCCACAAATACATTCACGAGATCACCCCCCCCCCAACAAAAAAACACTCACGAACGCACACACCATCTATCTAGGTTTGTATATCTCTCACACACACACCCACTTATAGGTGGGGGACATGCACGAAGAGAAGAGGTGCACACACGGTGCACGTACTCCTGTCTCTTTCCCAACCACACCCGCGCGGGTACACAGTGGAGCTCATTTATGTACGGAAAGGCAGACCACGTGGTAATTTGACACGTGTACTGGTTGTCCACTTGATGGAGGATTGTGTACCACGGGTGAACAAACACATTACGACTTGATGCGTTATGTTAAAAAACAGGAAAACCATGTGGGGCCTACCTTAGAGGCAAGGCTCTATACACTGGAGATGCTCTATACGTACTACTTTTGATGTGTCCCATCAACTCGCAGAACCAGGAGAAGCTTGCTTAGTACGCCATCTCCCCCAACCACGGGCGCGGTGGCTCACGGGACAAGGTGAAGCTTGCTTACTACGCCTTAAGCCCGCTCCCTCGCCCATGCGCGTGGTGGCTCGCATGACGAGGAGAAAATTTTACTACTCCCTCCGCTTACTCCTCGTCCCTACCTTGGTTAGAGAGATTATCATATTGTTTGACATATATGTCCTTTAGTATATTTCAATATGAATTACTAGTACATACTCCAAACACTGATGTATATAGACGTATTTTAGAGTGTAGATTCACTCATTTTTCTCTGTATGTAGTCCATATTGAAACGGACATAATAGTACACACTCTCCCTCGCCCCTCGACCCTCGCTCGACCCTCGCCCACGTGGTGGACGTGCAGCAATCCATTCGGTCTCAGATAGCCAGAACGATATATACTGCACTACCATTATTGCTCGACTTCCCGGAGAGGCGAAGACACTACAAAAAAATACACTTCCGTGATGATACGTGTTTGTCACAGTAGATCACGTTTTCTGTCATGCATGTACATCCATGAAGATTTTATGATAGAATCAAGATAGTCATACTTGTGCTATCGTAGAAGTGTTCCATGACATTACCAAAATTATCATCACGGAAGTGTCCACTTCCATGACGATAAATGGCGCGTCATGGAAGTGCTTTCGTAAAGGGTGACCGACACATGGCATCCACCATAACGGGTCGCCGTTAAGCTATCGGGTCCGGTTTTGGATTCAATAACCCATTAACAGCCTGGACCAATGGCGATTTTCCACGTGTAAAATTCTCATTGGCCGGTGGAAACACGTGTTAGCTCACCGTTGGGGCAGATGTCATCCACTCACTGGACAGGAGGCGCCTATGATACGTCGACACGTGGCACGGCCCAACAGAGGCACATTCCGCGGAAAAGGCCAGCCCGTTTGACTTGGTCAAAGAGGTAGTGGGCCGGCCCACAAAAAGCTTGTTAACGACATGTTACCATATAGCCCATATACAGCCTGCTAGGTCACGGCCTCTTATGGCTTACCCGAATTAGGCCCAGTACCGTCATATGGGCCGTCCAGTATGATTCCATCCCGTTGTAACTTCTGGCCCATGTCTGGCCCATGACATCTTTCTGCCCATATGAGGCCCTTTGTAAATCTTGGCCCATTAACGGCCCATGGTGAAACTGGCCTGTAATGAATAGTGTATTGCTTTATACCCATTAACGGCCCATTAGTCTGTCTGTCGTTTCCAACCTGTGTTAACTTTTGACCTTCTAAGGGCCCATTTATTCTTGGGCTCATTTCTAGAATTCGATTACTTACGGTCCGTTACTGGCTTGTTCAACTTGTGGGCCAAATTCAACCCATGGTTACAGTCGGCCTTCTTGTGGCCCGTTAAGATGTTGAGATGTTTTCGTAGTGTCATCAATTATGGCCTATTAACGGCCCGTTATGGTCAGGCCATAAAACAGACAATTTTCACTCTGGCCCATTTACGGCCCATTTTGTGGTCCGTCATTGGTCCATGAATAGTACGGCCCATGTTTGGCGAAACGATTATATGGCCCGTAGAAGGCCCATAGATGAGACGGCCCGTAGAAGGCCCATGGATCCTACAGCCCGTAGAAGGCCCATGGATCCCACGGCCCATGGAAGGCCGATGGATCGTACAGCCGTGGAGGGCCATGGTCACTATGTAGGTAGCAGGACCATGGTCACTATGTAGGTAGCAGGACCATGGTCACAACAGTCCGTGTGTTGCCATGGTTATTGTGGCCTAGTTTATTGTGGCCACTTGAAAAACGTGGAAAAAGAACTACAGTGACTACAAGCAAACAACTAAACAAGACAATAAGGAAATAAATAAGCAAGGAACTAACGCTAGGCTATTATAGCTATTACACATATTACATCCACTGGGCATCAAAGTTCGCCACCAGTGCAAATATAGGGAACAAAGCAGCATATTACATACACTGGCCTTCTAAATTGGCCACCAGTGCAAATAAATGCGGCAGCAAAACAAGTCCATAACTGAAACAACTTTAGAAGATCTCAAGAAACGTTATCCTGGGTATCCACCATGCTGGCAATAAGCTTAGCAATCTTATTAGCTTTGTCCTGTTTGGCGCTAAAATCCTCCAACGCTTGTTGTTGCACCAGAAAGTATGCATCTGAATGCTCCAGGGACTTCTGCAGTCCTTCCGCTTCTTGTCGTAGCACAGCTGATCGATGTCTTTCAGCTTGTAGTTGAGACTCAAGAAACCGAACTGATTTAGACAGTGAGTTCGAATAGCTTGTGCAAGCGGTAGTGGCTAGTAACTCGAACACTAAACCAAGACAGGACTTTGGGGTTGTCTCACTGTCTTCAAGATAGTTTTCCTTAGTTGTTTTATCAGCTTTGTTGGAGACCAACAAGGATGTCTCACTATCCTAAACCTTATTTGCATTACTTCCTTTACCATTTCTTAATAAGGCACTCTTCCCCAATATTCTATCAGCATTCTAAAAGAAGAAACAAGCAGACACATAACAGGTTTAGCATGTACTAGTATATGAAACTCATTTCGGTGAACCAGTTCATTAGTAAGGTGGACATCATTAAACTACCAAGTCTTCTATTACCAAGTAGTACATAATAAAGGCATCAAACAAACATATATCTATGTCCTATGGTCACTGCATAATCTTGCCAAATCAAAATAGAGACACGGTTCAAATCATATCAGTTCAAGACAAAGCAGCACTGAAAGAATACAAAGCGTGGGAAACTACATGGCACAACAAGATTTCAGATGGGTACCACAGGTCTACATGTACAACAACACTATTGGTTCTGTTGTGATGCTAGTAATGTGCATGATATGAGAAGTCAACTGTATACACAATTGGAATTGAAATCAACAGAGCTATTGATAAGAGCAAACTTGTTAAAGAAACATGTGTGAACATACCTGCTGTGCCATTTGAGTTTCGGTTGGATCCTTCAATTTAAAAATAAGTTTGTATGAGTAAATACAGTGATACAAGTGCAAAGCAGTATGCACGATAGCAATGGAATCTTAAATTATAGTTGTTCTTCAGGTTTAAGCATGTGTTCTACATGAACAGAGTACAGTAAGATGCAGGAATATAGTACTTAAAAATAGAAAATGAGCTCATAGACCTTACCACATTCTTGGTTTGGGACCAGTACAGAACAAGGCGTTCCCGGTCATCGTCTAGTAAATGTGTCTCAGGAGAACGTAAGGGAATTTGGTGAGTTTCTTTGCCAGTGAAGTACGTTTTCTTCAGGTAATTCCGATACTGCCACCAAGCATTCTTAAAGATAGCAGAGGTATTAGCACAGGTTACCTTATCCTAAGTTTCCAAATCGGTCCTTCTCTATAGAGAAAAATGGGAAAATTTGTTGTATTATAACCATCATGGAGGTAGAATGTATGGGACAAAGCAAAGTAATTGCCATGAATAACATTACTTACACATAAGTCCTGGACAAACACCTGCAACAGGCATTTTCCTTCATCTTCAGTATAATATTTCCAAGATGGGAAGATACGCACATAGGATTTAACAACATCAAATGTGATAGATGCTAAACTACGACTGGCTGGTTGTGCTTCCTCCACAGGAATAGGCGTACTAACTGGTGGAGTTGGGGTTCGCCATGGTAGTACTGGCCCTTTGGGCACTGGAGCTGCCTTACTAACTGCTCTTGTTTGGGAGCTCTGTGGTGGAGATGGTGTTGTGTCAATAGGAACTGGGTTACTATCTGCTAGGGTTGGGATTAGATTGGGTGAAGCTGGTTCTCTGTCCATCGCAGTAGGGGTACAATCTGCGAGAGTCTGGGTTATGTGTGGTAGGGCTGGTTCTCGTGCATGTACAACCGGGGTGCTATCTTCACCAAGAGGTAGCACTATTTTATTTGAAGACTGTGTTTTTAGTCCGCTAGATACTGGCATCACCCACTCCAATTCAAATGGCTGATAAACAGAAAACATAGTTGAATGTACAAACATTGTATGAGAGACAGATGCAATAGATAGTGTGAAAAAAGAGGGCATAAATAGTTGACATGTATATTGTTTAACTAAAATGGATAGCATGACATAATTTCACATATATGATGTCTATCTAAAGTGGATAGCATAGCATAACATAATTCAAAGATATGATGAATAACTAAACAAGATTGCATGACATAATTCACATACATGTTATCTAAGTAATCAGGATCGCATGATTTAATTCACATATGTGATTTATATGCTAAGCAGAGAGCATTCGCGTATATGATGTCTGAACTAAGAACATGGTGTTGAATATTGTGTATATGATGTCTAAACTATGCAATTCAAGACACCATATGCATGATATGAGCAGTATAACCATGCCAAGTTAGAGCATACACCTCGGTGGGGGAATAGAATTGGTCATCTATCTCTAAATCCATCTCTTAGGAGCTATCGGGATCCAACAAGAGATCTGCTTCGACAGGTAGCACTATCTGCTCTGAAGGCCTTGTTTTCATTCCAGATTTTTCCATCTCCCACCCAAATGGCTGATTCATGGGAAGAGTAGTTTAATGTACAAACATTATCAACAAATGGAAATGTAATGAAGAAAAGGATGGGCAAGATATCATTCAAATATATGGTGCATGGTTAAACAGTATGGCATTGCACATTTCACATATATTATGGCTGGCTAAAAGACATCAGACTGCATAATTCCCATATATGATATAGAAACTAAACAGGTGGCATTACAGAACATGTCTGAACTAAGCAGATGACATATATGATGTCAAAAGTAGGCACTGCAAGGCAACATATTGTAGCGACCAGACCTCAAACAGTCTGATCTCTGTGCTCCGGTGTCATCCCTGGATCAGTAATGCTGACACCACACAGTACTCGGAGGATTTATAGCATAGTAGCAATCACACACTTATTACATCGAGTGTCTCATAAGAGAACTTATTACAGTAAATATGGCTTAAGGCCATCTAATAACGATAACAGCGGAAGGCTTGGAAGATAAGTGAGTCCATCAACTCCAACGGCATCACTGAGTATAGAACCACGACCTAAAAACTCCTTAATCATCGTCTGAAAAGTCTGCAACATTAATGTTGCAGCCCGAAACGGGTCAGCACATGGAATATGCTGGCAATGTAACACAAAGAGGGTAATGGAATGAAACAGCTATACTATATGCATATTTGGCTGGTGGAAAGCTCTATGGTTACAGTTTTGCGTAAAGCCAATTTTTCCCTACTTCAAAGGAATAAAATTTAATTACTATCATGGTGGTTGTTAAACATTGAGAATGGTTGGCAGCATTCTCAATCCCAATTAAGCATCATCATTAAACATAACCTAACAAAATTAATTTAGAGTAACATGTTGAGATTCACATGAAAATCCAAGTACTAGATACTCAAGATGTCCATACCCGGGGACACGGCTAACCATGATTAGTTTATTACACTCTGCATAGGTTTGCGCACTTTTCCCCACAAGACTCGATCGCCTCCATTTGGTTTCTCGCACTACATGGTGTTTGAGAAGACGGATGACCGAGACATAGTCTTTCAGAAGCGCTAGCACCTTACGATCGGGTAGACCGTATCACCTACATCCCATACATCTGCTAGTCTACCACTGTAAGAGTTCGCACGACTTAGTCAACTATTCTAGAGCCCATAATAGCTTGTGGCTGCACACGGAAGTTTCTAGTATGAATAGTCTCATGATCCCCTTGAGCCTGGGTGGTGGTCCAGAAGAAAACAGGCAAGTCCTGGAATACCCAGATGCCTCAATCCACCCAGATGTGTGTTTAAGTTGCCACCTTAGATAAATCATTAATTAACAATCTCACATCTGTCATGGATATCACTCACCCAATCCACGTCTACTAGCATAGCATGGCATAATAAGTAAACGTAGAAGTAACTCCCAAAGGTTTGATAATAACAGGTAATAGGTACTACCTCATCTACTTCCCATCCCACAATTTAATTAGATCCTAATCATGCAATGTGTGAGGATTGATCTAATGCAATAAAACTGGGTAGTAGAAAAGGTATGATCAAAGTGTTACTTGCCTTGCTGATGATCCGGGTACTCTATCGCAAACAAACAAACAAGCATACAATAAGTACTCATCTAATGCATGGGTAAAACTCAAATAAGAGATCTAACCAGAAGGTTCATCTTAAGAACTCCGGTTGGCAAAAAGAATCAAATCGAACGAAGCAACGAAAGTCAAACGGCGAAAGAAAACAACTTCGTTCTAGTAATCTGGATCTAGGGCAAATTTTACAGTAGCAAAACCTTGTTTAAGTTGGTTAAACGGATAGAGGGTTTCGAGACGAAACTCTAGGCGCTTGAATCGCCTGATTCCGATAAACGAGCGAAAAGTTATACTAAAACGAAAATCGGATCAGGAATCGCGATCAGAAAAATCACGGATTTAATCCGAGAAAAAGAAAAATGACAAACGCTCGCTAGAACGAATGAACGGACGAACACTCGCTATTTAAATAAACCGGAAAAACCGATCTATTTAAAAAAACGAAACTAAAAAAACCGACGAAAACCAATTTTTTTTCTTTTAAAAAAAAACGTTGGCACGGAAGTCGAGGCGGCGGCGAACCTCGCCGGCAGCAGCGGCGGCGCGGTGTGGCAGCGGCGGCGGTGACGGGCTCGATGGCGGGCGGGGCTGGCGGCTAGGGTTTCTCCCGGGGGCTGGACCGGCTTATATTGCCTAGTCGGGCCAGAGTCCTAGTCGGACACGGCCCGTTAGGTTGGTTCATTTTTTTAAAATTATTCCGCTCAGAAGAAAAAAATATAAAAAGAAATACTAAACGGACTCCAAAAATTCCAAAATAAATTTTCACGGGCTTCTAAAATCAAGCCGCACAAGGTGAACATTTATTTGGGACCTAAATGCAATTTTGAAAAACGCACATTTTTCCTAAATTCAAATAAAACACCGAAAAACTCCGAAATAAAATCTTATTTGATTTTATTATTAAATCCTCAATATTTCTTTATTTTGGGAAAGTCATTTTATTCCCTCTCTCATATTTTTGTAATAGAAATAATTGATGATAAAATAAATAAAATCAAATGATCATATTCTCAAAATTTGAGAAAACTCAAATATGAAAATAACGAAATCCCCAACTCTCTCCGTGGGTCATTGAGTTGCGTAGAATTTCTAGGATCAACCAAAATGCAAAATAAAATATGATATGCATGATGATCTAATTTATAACATTCCAAATTGAAAATTTGGGATGTTACAAACCTACCCCCCTTAAGATGAATCTCGCCCTCGAGATTCAGGTTGGCTAGAAAATAGGTGAGGGTGGTCTTTGAGCAAATCTTCCTCTCGCTCCCAAGTGGATTCATCCTCCGTGTGGTGGCTCCACTGAACTTTGCAAAACTTGATAACCTTGCTGCGAGTGACCCGACTGGCAAACTCGAGAATTTTAACTGGTTTCTCCTCGTACGTCAAATCGTTTCCAAAGGCACTGTGTCTCTCAACGGTATGTCAGCCATCTCCGCGTGACATTTCTTTAACTGAGAAACGTGGAACACATCATGTACTCCTGACAATCCTTCGGGCAATTCCAACTTGTAGGCCACTTCTCCCATACGCTCCAAAACTCGATATGGTCCTACAAATTGTGGTGCTAACTTCCCTTTAACTCCAAAACGCTTTGTTCCTCGAAGTGGAGATACTCGAAGATAAGCTCTATCTCCGACTTCGTAAACTGTCTCCTTGCATTTAGAATCTGCATAACTCTTCTGTCTAGACTGGGCTACCTTGAGCCTATCACGAATCAACTTCACCTTCTGTTCAGACTCTTTAATCAAGTCAGGTCTAAACAACTGGCAGTCTCCAACTTCGTCCCACGACAACGGTGTCATGCACCTCCTTCTGTACAAAGCTTCGAAAGGGGCCATCTTCAAACTGGTTTGGTAACTGTTGTTGTAAGAGAACTCTGCATATGGCAAATTATCGTCCCAACTAGATCCGCAATCTAGCGCACAAGCTCTCAGCATATCGTCCAAAATCTGATTGACTCTCTCGGTTTGTCCATCTGTCTGTGGATGAAAAGTTGTACTGAATTCTAGTCTGGTTCCCAAAGTTTTGTGCAACTGCTTCCAGAACTTTGAGGTAAACTGGGTTCCTCTATCTGATACGATACTCCTTGGAACTCCATGCAAACATACGATCCTGGTCATGTATATCTTTGCCAACTTAGCACTGGTATAAGTGGTCTTTACTGGGATGAAATGAGCTACTTTCGTCAATCGATCGACTACAACCCAAATCGAGTCATAGCCTGAACGAGTCCTGGGCAATCCCGTGATAAAATCCATGCCTAACTTATCCCACTTCCATTCGGGTATCGGCAATGGTTGTAGCAATCATGCTGGCTTCTGATGCTCTGCCTTTACTCTCTGACATACATCACAAACTGCTACATACTCCGCAATATCCTTCTTCATTCCGGTCCACCAGAAAATATCCTTCAAATCCAGATACATCTTGGTATTTCCTGGGTGAATTGAATACGGTGAATCGTGTGCCTCTTGCAAAATCAACTTCCTGATCTCCGGGTCATTGGGCACATAAACGCGGTCTTCAAACCATAGGGTGTCGTGCTCATCCTCACAAAATCCTTTAGCTTTTCCTTTGCTCAGTTTCTCCTTTATAGCGGCAATCTCTTTGTCAGATTTCTGAGCTTCCCTGATTTTATCCATCAAAGTTGACTGAATCTCCAATGCTGCTACATAGCCTCTCGGAACTATTTCCAAACATAGTTCACGAAGATTTTCTGCTAACTCCTTGGGTATTTCTCCCATCATTAACGTATTGACATGGCTCTTACGGCTTAATGCGTCAGCTACTACATTAGCCTTTCCGGGGTGATAATGCAATTTTATATCATAATCCTTGATAAGCTCCAACCATCTTCTTTGTCTGAGATTCAACTCCTTCTGTGTGAAAATGTACTTCAAACTCTTATGATCCGTGTACACCTCACAATGATTTCCAATGAGGAAATGTCTCCATGTCTTCAATGCATGCACTACGGCTGCTAACTCCAAATCATGCGTAGCATAATTCAACTCATGAGGCTTCAGTTGTCTTGAGGCATATGAAACAACTCTCCCTTCCTGCATAAGCACGGCTCCAAGTCCTCGACGTGAAGCGTCGCAATACACCTCATAATCTTTAGTCTGGTCTGGTAAAATCAACACTGGTGAGGTAACCAAATGTTTCTTCAACTCTTGGAAACTAGCCTCACATTCCTCTGTCCATATTAACTTGGTATCTTTCTTCAACAACTCTGTCATAGGCTTCGCAATCTTTAAGAAATTCTCAATAAATCTCCGGTAGTATCCTGCGAGTCCAAGAAAACTTCGGATCTCTCCAACTGTTGTTGGGGCTTCCCACTTGGTCACGGTTTCCACTTTAGTGGGATCAACTGCTATACCTTCTCCGGATATAACGTGTCCGAGGAATCCTACTTCTTTCAACCAAAACTCACATTTGCTGAACTTGGCATATAACTGATGTTCTCTGAGCTTTCCAAGTACCAAACGTAAATGTTCCTTATGCTCCTCTTCATTCTTAGAATAAACCAGTATATCATCAATGAACACTACGACGAACTTATCCAAGAACTCCATAAACACTTTGTTCATCATGTTCATAAAATAGGCAGGTGCGTTAGTCAGACCAAATGATATAACGGTATACTCATACAGCCCATACCTGGTGGTAAAAGCTGTCTTCGGAATATCCTGTTCTCGAATCTTCAACTGGTGGTATCCTGATCGCAGATCGATCTTGGAAAATACCTTAGCTCCTTGCAATCGATCAAACAGATCGTTGATCATTGGTAGTGGGTACTTGTTCTTGATCGTTACTTCATTCAATCCTCGATAATCAACAACCATCCTTAACGATCCATCCTTCTTCTCCACTAGTAGTACTGGTGATCCCCAAGGTGAAGAACTTGGGCGAATATATCCCTTATCCAGTAACTCCTTAATCTGTTTCTTAATTTCCACCAAATCCTTTGCTGGCATCCTATATGGTCTCTTTGATATTGGCCCTGTGCCTGGAAATAGCTCAATCAAAAACTCAATATCTCTATCCGGTGGCATGTCTGGCAACTCTTCTGGAAATACATCGGGGAAATCCCTTACCACTGGTACTTCCTCCTGCACAACTCCTGTTAGGCAATTTACTTGAGTCCTCTTTGGCACATGTCGGGATACATACTTGATCCTTCTTCCTTCTGGGGTGGTAAGTAAAATTGACTTACTAGCACATTCAATATTCCCTTCATACTTTGATAACCAATCCATGCCTAATATCACATCCAATCCTTGGGATTCCAATACTATTAGGTCTGAGGGAAAAACATAGTTACCAATCCTTAATGGTAAGCGATCATACCATAGACTAGCCACATACTCTACTCCGGGCGAGGTTACTAACATGGGTGACCTAAGGGCTTGGGTTGGTAGGTTATACTTATCCACAAATCCCCTTGAGATGTATGAATGCGATGCGCCAGTATCAAAAAGAACGAGTGCAGTAAATGACTTAACCAAAAACTTACCTATTACTGCATCGGGCTGAGCTTCAACCTCCTCCACGCTAACGTGGTTCACCTGTCCCCTGTTGAAAGGGTTCGGCTTCTTCCCAGAACTTCCATTGCCATTTTCGCCTTCAGGACATTCATTGGCATAATGTCCGGTCTTCTGACACTTAAAACAAGTGACTTGGCTTAGGTCCTTTTTGGCTGGGGTTGATGGGTTGGTGTGGTTCTGGCCGTTGCTTCCTCCATTTCCATTACCATTCTTGGTGCCATTGTGATTGTGCGAGCTACCTCCTCCATGGGTATGCTGAAATTGTCCTCTCAGTCTAGGGGTAAAACGTGGCTTTTGTTGAGCTCCTAAATTGTACTTTCCTTGTCCATACTTCCTCTTGCGATTCTCAATTTGCTGCTGCTTCCCTTCAATCATAAGAGCATGGTCTACCAACTCCTGGTAGTTGTTGAAGGTTGCTACCATCAACTACATACTCAACTCATCATTCAGTCCTTCCAGAAACTTCTCCTGCTTTGCTGCATCCGTAGCGATGTCATCTGGGGCATAACGTGCTAGCTTACTAAATTCCTCCACATACTGGCCAACTGTCCGTCCTCCTTGGTGCAAGTTGCGAAACTCACGCTTCTTCATGGCCATAGCTCCTGCTGAAACGTGTGCAGTACGAAAAGCCTACTGAAACTGGTCCCATGTGACAGTGTCAACTGGGAAAGTGTCTATGAAATTCTCCCACCATGATGTTGCGGGTCCTTCTAACTGATGTGCGGCAAACTTCACCTTCTCCGCATCTATGCATTCTGTTGTGGTCAACTCCCTAGCTGTCTTACGGAGCCAATCATCTGCTACTATCGACTTGATGCTACTGGAAAACACCGGCGGATTCAGCCTAAGAAAACGGGCTAAGTGGTCAACAGGTGGTGGTGGTGGTGGTGGTGGGTTGTTGTTGTTGTTCCCCTGATTATTATTCTGTACTAGCAACTGCATCAATGTGTTTTGCTGCTGGATCAGCTGGGTGAGCTCCGATGGAAAGGCAAATCCGGGGTCACGTCTCGGAGGCATCTGAGGGTTTAGAAAAGATGAGATATCAGAATAGAGGGGGGTCTAAAGAGAAAACACTACCCATATGCACATGAGGCAAAAGCAAACAATTCACTTCAATCAATCAAACAAACGCATACAATCGATCTAACTATCGCAAAAGTGCTCGGACTACCATATTTACATGGTGGACTACTACTACTAATGGGGTGGTCTACTAGAAATATTCTTCAGTTGCAGACTCCATGATATCTGCTCCAGCTTCATCAACATAGTCATCATTGCTACTATCTGGTTCCGAGTCGGTGCCGTCGATGATGATGTAGTCTTCCGGGCTAATTTCCTGGGGTTCTTCGTCTTCATCTACTGGCGTAGGGTCTCCCATAAATACTGCTAGCTTCATAGTTAGGTCGGCATTCTTCTCCACCAATACTTCAATTTCCTCTTCATAATCTTCACGTGTAGCCTTTAGTTCTTCCTCCAGTTTCTTGATTCTTGTCTTAGCCTTCTTCATATCTATCATGTCGACGCACATCTGGTTCTCCTGTCATCGAATGTGCTGGTTTAACTCCTGGATAAAAGCTGCAATTGATCTATCCTTCCTGGTGCTGATCATCTCCCAGTGCTCATCTCGGCGCCCACAAATCTGGTAAATAGTATCCTTGAGATCCTTGTGGTAGACTTCTCCAATGCGTCCCATGGTGATGTGAGCTGCCATGCTCTTTCCTAGACTCCAAGTTGGTGCGTCAAAAGAAAACTCTATGGGCTTAGTGACTAGCATGAACGTCCTTCCTGGAACTTGAACTTGAATCATCCAGCGCTCTTCTTCAGGTAAAGTGGCGTTGTAGGTTCCCGTGAAGCTTGGTACTCCTATGTTCAGGTATCTAGTGACTTCCTTCAAGTGTCGTCCAAAGGGTGTATCTTCATCCGGTTGTGTGAACTTGTTCCTTGCATCCGCCATCCTAAAGAGTAGAAAAGATGAGAGGTCAGAAGAGAAGAGAGTGAATAGTGATCTAGGTCTTGTGCTTAGTGGTCGTATCCTACAGTCAGCGTGTGCTCTGATACCATCTCTATAGCGACCAGACCTCAAACAGTCTGATCTCTGTGCTCCAGTGTCATCCCTGGATCAGTAGTGCTGACAACACACAGTACTCGGAGGATTTATAGCAGAGTAGCAATCACACACTTATTACATCGAGTGTCTCATAAGAGAACTTATTACAATAAATATGGCTTAAGGCCATCTAATAACGATAACAGCGGAAGGCTTGGAAGATAAGTGAGTCCATCAACTCCAACGGCATCACTGAGTATAGAACCACGACCTAAAAACTCCTTAATCATCATCTGAAAAGTCTGCAACATTAACGTTGCAGCCCGAAATGGGTCAGCACATGGAATATGCTGGCAATGTAACACATAGAGGGTAATGGAATGAAACAGCTATACTATATGCATATTTGGCTGGTGGAAAGCTCTATGGTTACAGTTTTGCGTAAAGCCAATTTTTCCCTACTTCAAAGGAATAAAATTTAATTACTATCATGGTGGTTGTTAAACATTGAGAATGGTTGACAGCATTCTCAATCCCAATTAAGCATCATCATTAAACATAACCCAACAAAATTAATTTAGAGTAACATGTTGAGATTCACATGAAAATCCAAGTACTAGATACTCAAGATGTCCATACCCGGGGACACGGCTAACCATGATTAGTTTATTACACTCTGCAGAGGTTTGCGCACTTTTCCCCACAAGACTCGATCGCCTCCATTTGGTTTCTCGCACTACATGGTGTTTGAGAAAACGGATGACCGAGACATAGTCTTTTAGAAGCGCTAGCACCTTACGATCGGGTAGACCGTACCACCTACATCCCCTACATCTGCTAGTCTACCACTGTAAGAGTTCGCACGACTTAGTCAACTATTCTAGAGCCCATAATAGCTTGTGGCTGCACACGGAAGTTTTTAGTATGAATAGTCTCATGATCCCCTTGAGCCTGGGTGGCGGTCCAAAAGAAAACAGGCAAGTCCTGGAATACCCAGGTGCCTCAATCCACCCAGATGTGTGTTTAAGTTGCCACCTTAGATAAACCATTAATTAACAATCTCACATCTGTCATGGATATCACTCACCCAATCCATGTCTACTAGCATAGCATGGCATAATAAGTGAACGTAGAAGTAACTTTCAAAGGTTTGATAATAACAGGTAATAGGTACTACCTCATCTACTTCCCATCCCACAATTTAATTAGATCCTAATCATGCAATGTGTGAGGATTGATCTAATGCAATAAAACTAGGTAGTAGAAAAAGTATGATCAAAGTGTTACTTGCCTTGCTGGTGATCCGGGAAACCTAACGATTCAAAGTAACAGGCGGCGCACTCCAGGTACTCTATCGCAAACAAAAAAACAAGCATATAATAAGTACTCATCTAATGCACGGGTAAAACTCAAATAAGAGATCTAACCAGAAGGTTCATCTTAAGAACTCCGGTTGGCAAAAAGAATCAAATCGAACGAAGCAACGAAAGTCAAACGGCGAAAGAAAACAACTTCGTTCTAGTAATCTGGATCTAGGGCAAATTTTACAGTAGCAAAACCTTGTTTAAGTTGGTTAAACGGATAGAGGGTTTCGATACAAAACTCTAGGCGCTTGAATCGCCTGATTCCGATAAACAAGCGCAAAGTTATACTAAAACGAAAATCGGATCAGGAATCGCGATCAGAAAAATCGCGGATTTAATCTGAAAAAAAGAAAAACGACGAACGCTCGCTAGAACGAACGAACGGATGAACGCTCGCTATTTAAATAAACCGAAAAACCCGATCTATTTAAAAAAAACCGAAACTAAAAAACCGACGAAAAGCGATTTTTTTTCTTTTTTAAAAAAACGTTGGCACGGAAGTCGAGGCGGCGGCAAACCTTGGCGGCCAGCGGCGGCGGCGGCGCGGCGCGTGGGTCGAGCGGCGGTGGTGCGGGGCTCGAGCGCGGGCGGGGCTGGCGGCTAGGGTTTCTCCCGGGGGCTGGGCCGGCTTATATTGCCTAGTCGGGCCAGAGTCCTAGTCAGACACGGCCCGTTAGGTCGGTTCGTTTTTTTTTAAATTATTCCGCTCGGAAGAAGAAAAATAAAAAGAAATACTAAACGGACTCCAAAAATTTCGAAATAAATTTTCACGGGCTTCTAAAATCAAGCCGCACAAGGTGAACATTTATTTGGGACCTAAATGCAATTTTGAAAAACGCACATTTTTCCTAAATTCAAATAAAACACCGGAAAACTCCGAAATAAAATCTTATTTGATTTTATTATTAAATCCTCAATATTTCTTTATTTTGGGAAAGTCATTTTATTCCCTCTCTCATATTTTTGTAATAGAAATAATTGATGATAAAGTAAATAAAATCAAATGATCCTATTCTCAAAATTTGAGAAAACTCAAATATGAAAATAACGAAATCCCCAATTCTCTCCGTGGGTCATTGAGTTGCGTAAAATTTCTAGGATCAACCAAAATGCAAAATAAAATATGATATGCATGATGATCTAATGTATAACATTCCAAATTGAAAATTTGGGATGTTAGACATATGCATGATATGACTAACATCATCATGCCAAGGTAAAGCAAACACCTTGGGGGGTAAATAGGAGTGGTCAGCTACGTCTAGATCCGCCTCAGAACAGATATCTTCCTCTGGATTACAATCTGGCGAGGGGGGGGGTTGCCATTGAACCCACCATGGAGCGATGTATGCATGACATTGTATTGCCACGCAAAACTCTTCTCTTTTTCTCTACATGTTCAGCATGACTGTGTACAATATCTGACATGCATACGAAAAGAATATGGTGAGATTGTGTGAGGAGAGCATGCAAAAATCTAGAGTGGTGGTAACAACCAGTGGATGGATCCAAAAATAATGATAGCGGGCTGATGATTGCTTTAATTTAATAAAAAAGACAGATGATGATTGCTTTACTATTTGTTTCTCACCCAAGATGAACAACATAGGCATACCCTAGGTGAACCAGATATTAGACAGAGATACTATTCATTGCTGCCTCAATATGTGCCCCACAACTAATTTAGAACTCAAGTTTGAACATTAATTTGGACCTGACTTGGGGTCTAAGAGGTGAACATGACGCTAAAGTAGCAGGTAATTTTAAGCAATGCATAACATAAGCAGAAAAAAAAGAGTGCGACCTCTCTTGTGGACCCGTGTACTCCTCGGGTTCATCTGTTGAGTTGATGATGATGATGACGTTTTGGTGGGTGCCGGCAGTAGGGAAGGAGATCTGAGGCGGCAAAAGACAGTCAGGAGTCGTGATGTCTGGTTTGGTGGATTCTTCTATCGATGGAGCAGCTCAGCTGAGGTGGACGACGTCGCGGCAGGAGCGGGACAAACCACACAAAGTTTCCTTCGACACCTACCTGTCACTGAATTAATTCTGTAAGGGCTCATTTGGCTTGCATGATTCTAAAAACGCAGGGATAGGAAAAACACCAGAATAAGATAGGAATGCTCAATCCCTTAGTGCAAAATAACATCATGTTATATTGCCCCTTATGATAGCAACCTTTATTATGCAGTCTGTCGCTTTTATTCTTTGTCATCACAAGTTCATACAATGCTCAATTTTCTCTTACACTAAATGATCTAACACTTTTAGAAGCAATTTTTATTACCTTATTGCACCGATGACAACTTACTTGAAGGATCTTGCTCAATCCTTAGGTAGGTATGGTGGACTCTTGAAAATAAGATTGGGTTTAAGGGTTTTCGGATGCACAAGTAGTATCTCTACTTGGTGCAGAATTTTTGGCTAGCAAAGATGGGGGGCAAGCACCACATGTTAAAGGATCTATGACAATATAACTTCTATGTGAATATGAACAAACATAAACCATTATGTTGTCTTCCTTGTCCAACGTCAACAATTTTGGCATATTATATTTTGATGGGGGCTCACAATCACAAAAGATTTCCAAGATAGTATATTTTCATGTCAAAGTTCTTTTCCTTATAGTAACCATTCAGGAATTGTTTGTATGACCAATGTTGTGATTGTCAAGCTTCAAAAGATTTCACTTACTCAACCCAATGTGAAGCTACTACTAGGCATGATATGAACATATTATTTCAACTTCATGATATTAAATTCATTCAACAATTTACTCAAAGGATATAAGTGAAGCACAAGAGTAAATGACAAACTACTCCAAAAAGATACAAGTGAAGATCAAGGGAGTAGTTATGTAAATGGGTAGCTATTTGAGGATTCTCTTTTATTTAAAAACTTTCATATCTAAGTGTTTTATTAAATCAGCAAGCAAAAAGCAAAACAAAATAAAATGACAATCCAAGAATAGCACACATCATGTGAAGAAGCAAAAACTTAGGCTCAACCGATACTAACCGGTAATTGTTGAAGAAGAAAGGTGAGATGCCTACCGGGGCATCCCCAAGCTTAGATGCTTGAGACTTCTTGAAATATTATCTTGGGGTGCCTTGGGCATCCCCAAGCTTGAGCTTTTGTGTTTCCTTAATTCCTCTCATATCACGGTTTTCCTAAATCTCAAAAACTCCATCCACACAAAACTCAACAAGAACTCGTGAGATAAGTTAGTATAAATCAATGCAAAACCTTATCATTCTCTACTATAGCAAATCACCAAAATTATTATTCAACATTGAATACTAAATGTCTTTGCATATGTAATACTCCTATCCTCAAATAGAATCATTAAACAAGCAAACACATGCAAACAATGCAAACATAACAGCAATCTGCCAAAACAGTACAGTCTGTAAAGAATACAAGAGTATCAATACTTATTTAACTCCAAAAATTCTGAAAACTTAACACACTGTAGAAATTTTATCAGAGCTTATTGTGCAAAAAGTTTCAGAATTTTATCACATTATGACTTTTCTATTAAATTTTTGCAACAGCGATAAACTTTCTGTTTTGAAACAACAACTTATAGACTTGCAAAATAAGCATAGCAAAGGCTATCCTTGACACTTTTATTGAAAAGAAAGATGAAAAATATTATTCTAAATAAGAGCAAGCAAATCCTAGCAAAATAAAATGATGCTCCAAGTAAAACTCATATCATGTGACGAATAAAAATATAGCTTCAAGTGAGATTACTGATATTGTTGGAGACGAAAGAGGGGATGCCTTCCGGGGCATCCCCAAGCTTAGTGTCTTGGATCTTCCTTGGATATTAACTTGGGGTGCATTGGGCATCCCCAAGCTTAGGGTCTTGTCACTCCTTATTCTCCTCATATCGATGTCTCACCCAAAACTTGAAAACTTCAATCACACAAAACTTAACGGAACTTCGTGAGATAGGTTAGTATGATAAAGAGCAAACCATTCACTTTTGGTACCATCAAAGACAATATTCATAATTGTTTCCACACAAGCATATCATTTACACAATTTATATTGAGAAATATAAGCCATAGAAACTAGAAAACATGCAAAGTATGCATTGAAAACAGAATCTTTCAAAAACAGAACAATCTGTAGTAATCTGTACTCCAACCATACTTATGCTATTCCAAAAATTATGAAACATTAGGACAACCTGGGAAATTTGTCTATTAATCTTCTGCGGAAAGAATCAGTATTTTATTGCTCTTCTGTCAAAAATGAGAATTATTTTCCTGAGCGCAAAAGTTTCTGTTTTTCAGCAAGATCAAATCAACTATCACCATAGACCATCCCAAGGGTCTTACTTGGCACTTTATTGGAACAAAAGCAATAAAACATGATTACTACAGTAGCTTAATCGTGTGAACACACAAAAACAGTAGGTAAAAGTGTTGGGTTGTCTCCCAACAAGCGCTTTTCTTTAATGCCTTTCTAGTTAGGCATGATGATTTCAATGATGCACGCATAAATGATAAGAATTGAAATATAACAAGAGCATCATGAAACACATGGCATGCACATTTAAGCCTGTATAGGGATTTTACGAGCAAACAACTTATGGGAATAAGAATCAACTAGCATAGGAAGGCAAAAGAAGTGCAACCTCAAAATTTTCAACGTAAAGAGAGGAAACTTAATATTATTGAGATATATAGAAGCATATGTTCCTCTCTCATAATAATTTTCAGTAGCATCATGAATGAATTCAACAATATAACTATCACATAAAGCATTCTTTTCATGATACATAAGCATAGAAATTTTTTTACTCTCCACATAAGCAAATTTATTCTCATGAATAGTAGTGGGAGCAAACTCAACAAAATAACTATCATGTGATTGAAAATTAAAATCATGATGGCAAGTTTCATGGTTATCATTATTCTTTATAGCATACATGTCATCACCATAATCATCATAAATAGCAACTTTGTTCTCATCATAATCAATTGAAACATCTTCCGAAATAGTGGATTCATCACCAAATAAAGTCATGACCCCTCCAAATCCACTTTCATAATTATTATCATAAGATTCAACACCCTACAAAAGAGTGAGATCATCATTACATAAATTTGACACTCTTCCAAACCCACTTTCATCAATATAATCATCATAAATAGAAGGTATAAAATCATTATAAAAAATGCACATCAAATATTGGGGGACTAAAAATATCATCTTCATCAAATACAGCATCCCCAAGCTTGTGGCTTTGCATATCATTAGCATCATGGATATTCAAAGAGTTCATACTAACAACATTGCAATCATGCTCATCATTCAAATATTTTGTGCCAAACATTTTATTGACTACTTCTTTTAACAATTGAGCACAATTTTTCGATCCATCATTTTCACGAAAGACATTATAAAGATGAATAATATGATGCAACCTCAATTCCATTTTTTTGTAGTTTTCTTTTTATAAACCAAACTAGTGATAAAATGAGAAACTAAAAGATTTGATTGCAAGATCTAAAGATATACCTTCAAGCACTCACCTCCCCGGCAACGGCGCCAGAAAAGAGCTTGATGTCTACTATGCAACTTGTTCTTGTAGACATGTGTTAGGCCTCCAAGCGCAGAGTTTTGTAGGACAGTAGCAATTTTCCCTCAAGTGAATGACCTAAGGTTTATCAATCCGTGGGAGGCGTAGGATGAATATGGTCTCTCTCAAACAACCCTGCAACCAAATAATAAAAAGTCTCTTGTGTCCTCAACACACCAAATACAATGGCAAATTGTATAGGTGCACTAGTTCAGCGAAGAGATGGTGATACAAGTGTAGTAACGATAGTAGATATTGATTTTTGTAATAGTAACAATAAAAAATAGCAGGGTAGCAATTGATAAAATGGAGCACAAACGGTATTGCAATGCTTGAAAATGAGACCTCGGGTTCGTACTTTCGCTAGTGCAATCTCTCAACAGTGCTAATATAATTGGATCATATAACCATCCCTCAAAGTGCAACAAAGAATCACTCCAAAGTTCCTATCTAGCGGAGAACATAAGAAGAAATCGTTTGTAGGGTACAAAACCACCTCAAAGCTATTCTTTCCGATCGATCTATCCAAGAGTTCGTACTAAAATAACACCAAATAACTTCAGATTCATAATACTCAATCCAACACAAAGAACCTCAAAGAGTGCCCCAAGATTTCTATCGGAGAAACAAAGACAAGAACGTGCATCAACCCCTATGTGTAGATTACCCCAATCGGAAATCCGCGAGTTGAGTGCCAAAACACATATCAAGTGAATCAATATGATACCCCATTGTCACCATGGGTATTCATATGAAAAACATATATCAAGTGCTCTCAAATCCATAAAAGTATTCATCTGACAAAACAAAATATCAAAGGGAAAACTCAATTCATCACAACAAGATAGATAGGGGGAAACACCATATGATCCGACTATATTAACAAAGCCCGTGATACATCAAGATCGTTACATCTCAAGAACATGAGAGAGAAGAGAGAGAGAGAGAGAGATTAAACACATAGCCACTAGTACAAACCCTCAGCCTCGATGGTGGACTACTCCCTCCTCATCATGGTAGCCGCCAGGATGATGTAGATGGCCACCGGTGATGATTTCCCCCTCTGGCGGAGTGCCGAAATGGGGTCTAGATTGGTTTTCCGTGGCTACAGAGGTCTGCGGCAGTGGAACTTCTGATCTAGGGTCTCCCCGAGGGTTTTTGGAATATTTGACTATTTATAGGGCGAAGAGGGGGTACGGGAGGCCACCGAGGTGGACACAGCCCACTTGGACGTGCCTAGGCCCCCAGGCGTGCCCTGGTGGGTTGTGCCCCCCTCGGGGCACCCCCAGGTGCTTCTCTGGCCCACTGGATGTCTTCTGGTCCATAAAAAATCCACAAAAAGTTTTGCGGTGTTTGGACTCCGTTTGATATTGATTTCCTGCTATGTAAAAAACAAGCAAAAAAACAACAACTTGCACTGGGCACTGGGTCAATAGGTTAGTCCCAAAAAATGATATAATTTTCTATAAAATGATTGTAAAACATCCAAGAATGATAATATAACAACATGAATACTTCATAAATTGTAGATATGTTGGAGATGTATCAATCGTCCACGAAGGACTTGCCTCACTTGGGGAGATCTTCATGAAGTAGGCGATCTCCTTGCCCTTACAAACTCCTTGGTTCAACTCCACAATCTTGACGGAGGCTCCCAAGTGACACCTAACCAATCTAGGAGACACCACTCTTCAAAAGGTAATAGATGGTGTGATAATGATGCATGAACTCCTTGCTCTTGTGCTTCAAATGATAGTCTCCCCAACATTCAACTCTCTCTCATAGATTTAGCTATGGTGGAAAGATGATTTGAGTGGAAAGCAACTTGGGGAAGGATAGAGATCAAGATTCTTGTGGTTGCATTGGAATGTCTTGGTCTCAACACATGAGTAGGTGGTTCTTTCTCGGAAATTGAGTAGTGGAAGTGTAGGCATGTTCTGATGGATCTCTCTTGAATGGAGAAGGGGGTGGAGGGGGTATATATAGCCTCCACATAAAATCTAACCGTTCCACATATTTGACCCAACTCGGTCAGACCGAATAGGTGAACTTGGTGAGACCGATTCAGTTCAAAATGTGAACGTTGGGATTCTAGATGGGACCGACATGATCAACTCAGTGGGACCGATGCGCTAGGGTTAGGGCAAAACCTCATCTCGGTGTGACCGATCGCATGAACTTGGTGGGACCGATTTCAGCAATGAGCAAACAAAGAGTTGGTATGGCAAAGTCGGTGGGACCGATCTCTCATTTTGGCAAGATCGAAATGTTACAAAAGGGAAATAGACAGTTTGCATTGCGAACTTGGTAGGACCGGTCGCTCATTTCGGTAAGACAGAAACATTATGGAGGGAAACGGAGAGTTTGCAATCTCATCTGGGTGAGACCGAAATCCCTATCGGTGAAGCTGAACTGAGGGTTTTTGGCTATGGCTATGTCAAAGAAACTCGGCGACACCGGATAGATCAAATCGGTAAGGCCGAGTTTGACTTTAGGTTTAGGACATATTTGGATTTGAGAAAGTGGTTGAGAGATTTGGAGCATATCACTAAGCATTTTGAGCAAGTAGATCATTAAACAACACCTCATCCCCTTTTAATAGTATTGGCTTTTCCTATGGACTCAATGTGATCTTGGATCACTAAAATAAAAATGTAGAGTCTTGAGATTTTGCCAATATTTGTCCTTAGCATTTTGTGGAGTCCACATCTCTAGTTCATGCCATGCCAATCACTAAAATTTCTAAAATATTCAACTTGAATGGATATTAGTTCAATGAGCTATATGTTGTTATGAATTACCAAAACCACTCGGGGATTAGTTGCACTTTCACCCGTCCACATCTAATATAAAAAAGCTAACTACGAGGCAGCGTGCTGCCCTAGGCGTCCTCGCCGTCGTCGTCGGGGCCGGTGAGGTCGATGAGCGTCGGCGCAGGGCTGGCCCAGGGGAACGTCGTGTTCTAGACGACGTTGATGTCGGGCACGGGCTGTGCCGCCGCTTCCTCGGCCTCGCGCCGCTCCTCCTCAGCGTCGCACTCGAGCATCTCGAGCGATATTCGCCATGGCGGCTCTCCTCGGCTAGCCATCGCTAGCGCCATTGTTCGAGGTAGACCGCCTCCTGTGCCAGCGTCGCCCCCATCCAGACCGGCTGAGTGCTGACCCACTCGCACACTCGCCCAGTCCATGAGTAGCGCTTGATGGGGGTCGGCTCCGGCTCGGCCTTGATGGGGAAATGCGGGGCCACCGGCGGCACGATGCAGTCGCCCACCGTGGAGAGGGCCACGGCCTCCGCCTTCCGCCATGGCCGCCTGGTACGCCGCCTCCTCTTCCTCCCGGCGACGCTCCTCCTCCTCGCTCTCCCAGAGGACGGCCGCCATGGTCGACGGGTAGGCGGCCTCCGCCTCCTGGTCCTCGTCACGGGCGACGAGGGGGGAGGGGCGACGCCGACTTGCGGCCGACTTCCCGGACACCGTGCCGCTTGGCCTCCTCATTCTTCAAGGCGAACCAACGAGCCCAGTTGGGCGAGTCGATGGCGTACGCGGCATCGCTGCACTGCTTCGGCGTCAGCTGCGCCCGCCGGCGCTGCACCTCCTCCACGTGCGCCCTAGCCGACAGCAGCGCCATCGGCACTGGGATCCTCTTCGGATCCAGATGCCAGTCGTGCGACGGGGTGACGTCGGGGTACAGGAGAGGCATGCAGTGCTGCCAGTGCCACTCCGCCTGGTGCACTGGCACGTTGACGCGCTGCCTTGGCCGGCGAGCTGGCGCCGGTGGAGGCGG
>NC_041386.1:527059856-527114818 GCF_002162155.2 Triticum dicoccoides | reverse complement strand
GGCCTTGCCCTTGGCTTTGCTGCTACCGACGCCGGAGAAGAGCCCTATCTGGCTTGACTAGGGTGGCTACGGTTGCCGCCGACGGGGGAGCAATATGGGGACGGGGAGCTTTCTAGAAGCGGATGGGGACAGCTCCCCCCCCCCCACGGCCGGCTTAAAAAAGGACGACCTTCGTCGCTGACGCGTGGGCCTGAGATGGCCGGTCGTCATAAATTAAGCTGACCAAACTGGCCGCTAGGTGGTTGGACGACCGCCAGGTGGGGACGCGGCAGACACCGAGAAGACGTGTGTGGCGTCCGCTTCACTTCCGCGCCGACGCATTTCAGACGCAAATTTAGGCCGCAAATGCATCGGCGCGAACGCGAAGCGGACACAATTTGAATTTGGGTCAACGCGTTGGGCCTTCATTTTTTGTCTGCGCCAACCCAAACGAACACACGCTGATGAAATGGGTCGCCGTTAGAGTTGGAGTTGCTCTTAATGCTTGATGGATGATCATCTATTTGATGCTCCGCGTTGGAGTGCCATCCAAAGTTTTGAAAGCATTGAAAAACTAGCTGGGCACCCTTTTGAGCATACGTACGTACTGGATGAAAAGGCAGAGAGAATCTCAACCCTGAATACTCTCTTCTACCACTCCACTCCACCGCGGGTAGTGTCTCAAAGTCTGAAGCACACATGGATGCATGCATGCTTTTGTTGACCCTGACGAGTCGAGTCGACTAGTCAAACCTTATCATGCAGCCATGCATGCGCGCGCCTCCGACCACTCTTTTCTACTGTAGATCCTATACCGCTAGCTACCTGTAGCTAGCTTGCAAGGATCTTCTACCAAAAGGAGTCAGTGTGGCCCAGGCAACCTTCGGTTCCAAACCTGGACATGGTTGAGTAAATTGTTACTGGATAAGATAGTTAAAATTTTAACGAATTTTTAAACCATGCCCTGAAACGAGTGACGAGACGACAGGCTTGTCACCTTGAGTCCTTGACCACTTTACTTGCCCGCCAAAACTCGCCGTTTCCCCGGACTGCCAACCTAACTAATTCCTCATGTCAACCGAGTTTCAGGCCGCAAACCTGAACGCTAGGGATCCGACTTGCCTGCTCCCTTCTCATACTCCCATCTATGCTCCCACTCCATCATACGGCTGTTTTTTTTTTCTAATCTAATCATATTCCCCCTGATTTTAAAGGGTGAGGCCGGACCTTATTTTGTTCTAATTAAATCATGCCACGTATACGAGAGCACGAATGGACGCACGCCGGGAGAGCGGGCAAGTCTTTCCCATGTGCATTTTTCAAAATTTACGGAAGAGAATGATCTACATCCAAGGTGACAGTCACGTCGGCGTCTTTCCTACTGATTGGCACAATCAAAGACGCTGGTACGTACGTGCACCACAGCTGTTGGCCCTGCAGCTTTGCTGACAAAGGCATCTTTCCCTCAAGTGGCACATGACCTCCTTTCCTCAACAAATCTCTCCATCTCTCCCCCCGCGCGCGCGCGCGTGTGTGTACAGATTTCACCAATCAGACAAGTAAATACGAACCACCTGACGCTGCACGCAGTCACGTACCATACTGTGCAAGTGTACATGCACGCATACAGTATGCCGCCATGCCATGCTCCATCTGTACAGCGGCGTGCTGCACGAGCTGGCAGGGATTTTTTTTTTCTGGAGGTAAAAAGCCTTTCACCAAACTGCTCGTCGCCATGCATGCATGTCGAGAGAGTTAATGCAACATGTGGTGGCTAGGCTCTAGCTCTTCAAGTGTTCACGTGCGGGTCAGTCGGCCGGTCTCATGCATGCAGTGCATGGCCCCTTGCAGCAATATAGCTGGGGAATGAATGCGCATGCAGTGGCTGGCTATTACATGTGTGGATGCAGTGGTGGTAGATTTCTAGTCTCAGGGGGTTGCCTGTATCGTGTGTCTACGCCTGCATGCGCTAGCTAACAACACATGGTGTGTTTCGGTGCTGAATCTGCCTAGGGCAGATGCATCGTGTAACATTTTGCCAATCTTGAGTAACTTGCTGCTAGGGCTATGGAAATGTTGTCATGTGCTGGTAGTTAATTTGATAGAGCATTTTAATTTTTTATGCGAATTAATATTTCAAGCAAAAAACATGGAGTTTGTTAGTATGAGTTTGCCGCTTGGGCTAGAAATGATTGCTTGTCGCGAGGTTTTATTTAGCCATGGATGATGTGTTGGGTTCTGATAGTAGGTTGTAGTGTTACTTTGTTCTCATGGTAGTATGTGTCCCATTCATATAATGAAGATCAAGGTACATGTCATGTAGACACTAATCTGGCAAAACTGAAAGGGCATTTGAACACTAGCCCTAGCACGACTTTTATCTCACACTGGCGTTTTCTTACCTGGAGGCTGGAGTATTTAAACGGTTTTGATATTTCTCAGACGTCTGTTCTCTCATTTGACACTAATTAAGAACCATTTCTCCAGTCTACACACTTAGATCTCTGGAAGAGATAGAAAAAGATCTTGATCGAATGGACACGGACAGTGGTTCAGAAATAACTCTCCAAGTCGTGGACGTGGACCAAGAAATAGTCGGGGATTTGGACATGCGTGGGATACCCATTGAGCATCCAGATCCTAATCACAAAACTTTGGTTCATAATTTGACTTGCTGCGGACCCCATGCCTGATTTACCCGAAAAAACAAAAGAGCCAGCAGTGTTGATCATTTCCTTCATCATCATCACCATTCACCACCGCATCGGTGATTACATTCTCCTTTACATGCGTGTAGTGTAGTGGCACGAGCACAAGCTGCTGCGCAATTCAGTGTCTACACATGGCGTATCTTTTATCTTGTCTTTTGCCATCTTTTACTTTTTCCCCTTTCCGTTTTTACAGCGTATTATTCAGCCGGCAGGGCCTCCTTTTTGTTCCTTTCAATTCGTATCTGCTTTAAGTTTTCTTTTCTCTCTCTCGGTATACTTTGCGCAGTCTCCAAAGGTTTTGAAAGAGGTGCCAATCTGCATGATTAGCTCGACTGAATTACTACTGTATGAAATGTTTTAAAATGCTCTTGGATTGGGGAATAAAGATGCACATTGGATCGAGCAAAAGGCGTTAAATCAGCACAACACCTACTAGATCATACAGCACTACTCTTTATAGGGCTCATCTCAAAATGTTTTTTTTCATTTTATAAGTCTCAATTCTATTACTAGTTACCATCACATATTCAGATTTCAAGGTGTATTAAATCACTGCATGCAAGGATGAAGAAAAAATTCACCAATACATGTAGAAGTTCTTGGTCATTAAGTGGTTATGCATGCATGTGATGTAATTAATGCATCGGTATACATAATTTTTTTGAAAAAAACGAGAGTATTAATTAAGTATTTTTGCAAACTACAAAATTAGTTTCACCATTCATCATCTAACCTTGGTTGAAGAGATTTTCAAATTAAGCCCTATAAACCAAAAAAGAGGGAATATATACCGTTGATGACAGGCATATTGCGTATGGCTTTCACTTCGTAAGTTAATTCTCAAAGTAGGGAACTAGGATGCGTTTGGTTGAAGGTGTCGTATGAATGGGTTGAGACCGTTCAATTTTTTTGGGATTGAACCATTCAATTCATGTGTTTGGCTGAATATAAGTGGTGAGCTAATTATTTAGGACGGGACCACCAGTCATGCTCACATAGTCATGCATGCAAAGGGTGGCCATTTGATTCGACCGATTTGGTTGGGTGGAACGGTTCAGCATCTTCATGGCATATTCTCTTTTTTTGGCTCGAACCATTCATGTGCTTTATAACCAAACATGTCTATTTTCTGAACGATCCCAACCCATTCATGACCGCCCTTACAACCAAACGCACCCTAACTCTGTCTCTTACCCTTAATTTACATGTTCAAGAAATGAACACATGAATGAAGATGTGTTCCCGCAAGTTTTTTTTTGGAAGATATGTGGTTTATGTTTTCCAAATAATATTAGCAAGACCGCAAGAGTAAATTGAAGCAGAAAAATGATGGCAAATAACTGATAGGAGGCGTGAATATTCTCCATTAATAATATAAAAATTTGATGGTTAAATAGCGGTAGATTTCTCACTAATTCTAAACTAAGGCGATACACATGATAAATAGAGTTTTCCCCTCTCTTTTTTGGGTAAGGTGGCGACAAGCGCCACTTTCGATAGAAAGAGAAAATGAGTTATATTTAGTGTAGATATGATATACACTGACAAGGCCGGCCAGCTAGCCGTACGAAGAATAATGAAAGAAGAAGAAAAATGGCTAATATACTTTTTTTTTTTTTTGAAAAAACTTCCTATCTAATCATCAGCTGTCAAGGTAGTACAAAGAACACTAGAGTAGAATTTACATCCAAGTCCGTAGACTACCTAGCGACAACTACAAGTACTGGAGCGAATTGAAAGCGCGCCATTGTCATCTCACCTCCCTCATCAGAGTCGAGCAAACATTGTTGTAGTATACAACTAAAAAGTCGATGTGCTAAGGCCCCATAGGACCAATACATCAGAAAAACAACCGCCGTCAATAAAGAGAAGAGTGCATAAGAAGGATCCAACCTACAATGAAGATCAGATACAGGCGCATCCACCAAAGACAAACGCCCACTGGATCCCACAAGATCCGTCATAGACACGTCTACACGCCCTGCGACGATGCTAGAAACATGAAAAAACTCTGAAAAATACCTAAAAACGGAGTCCTCCCGTCGAAAAGGGCCGGGATTCACCGTGCTTGGATGGTCTAAATAGATGAGAGTTCGCACAAGGCAGGAGCGAAGGGGTACGTCCTTGCCAGTCTCTAAGGGCATCTCCAGCCGCGCCCCCAGGAAGGCCTCTCCAGGCGTTTTTTTGCGCCGGCGCTGAAAATTCGGCCCAGTCGCGCCCCAGGAGCCCGATTTTCGCCGGCTTGGGCCGAAAATAGCGTCGGCGGACCCAGGCCGAACCCGGCGCGCTGGGGGGCGCCCGGGGCGCCGGGGCGAACTGTTTTGGCGCGAAATAGCCGCGGGCCCGCCGCGTCAGCGACTCTACCCTCTTCTCGCCCCTTCGTCGTCCCCATCGCCTCGTTTCCCGCGACGAATCAATGCCAAAGCTGTCGCGCTGCCGCGCCGGTCAGCCTGCGCCATTGATGCCTCACGGGCGGCGCAGTGAAAACCGGATGACGCGCGTCCCTCGCCCTCCCTCACCCGCCACGCGTACTCACGGCGGCTTGCGCACGGGCGGCGCCTCGGCCTATATAAGACGCGCCCCAGCGCACTCGGCGACTCGTACTCTCTCGCCGTCGTCGTTCCTCCCTCTCCTCTATCTCGCCGTCGTCGTTCCTCCCTCTCCTCTCTCTCGCCGTCTCCAGCACCCATGGCCGAGCGCTTCCCAGGCAACGGCGCGGCGGCGAACGGCTTCGGCCGCCGCCATCTTCACGAGAGCGAGGCTCGCCTCCTTTTCGAGGCCGAGTACCCGGTCCCGCCGGACATGCGGGTGCCCGGGGCGTGGAGGATCAGCGCCGGCGGCGTGCCGGTGCCCTCGATACCCGCCGGCACGGCGCGGCGTGCGGAGATCGCACGCATCCGCTCGTCCCTGCCGCGTGCGGCGATGGAGGGGCCACGGTACGTCCCTGACAGCCCGCTCTAGGAGCCCTACTTTCGCCGCCGTCACGCCGAGCAGCTCGAGGCCACCAACGGCGTCGAGCCCTCCAGCAGGCTCAACCTCGTCGGCCGGCGTCGGTGGTGGGGCATGCCCGGGCGCACGTTGGAGGCCGTCCTCGAGTAAATTGAGGGCGGCAACACGCCGCGCCTCGAGTACCCCGCTCCCCCGTCCTTCACACGCCGCCGGGGAAGCTCCTGGACCCCGAGGCGCATGGAGACCGGGGGGTCCTCCTCGTCCGGCGGCTCCCCCTACCTCCACCTCCGCCCCGTCAAGCCGGAGCCCCAGGGCGCACCTGTCAGCGCGCGCACCCGCAGCTCCGGCGTCCGCATCGGCGACAACGCCTCCCCCACCGGCCGCTTCGTCCTCGTCGAGCCCAAGCCGGAGCCCAAGCCGGAACCCGGCCTCCTCGTGGAGTATGAGGAGATAGCCCGGCGTGGCTTCTCCGACGAGAACGCCCTGCGGTGGGCGCGGGACGACTACCTCCACGACGAGATGGTCCGGCAGCGCCGGGCCCTGGAGGAGATCGCCGCCCGCAAGCGTGGGCGCGAGGACGAGCACGGCGTCGTGGTCCTCGACAGCGACGACGACGACGACGCCCCCGGACCGTCCAACCCGCCGCGCCAACCGGGGGAGGGATGCAGCAGGGACGGCGGAGGCGTCGGCGGGGGCGACGACGACAACGACGACGGCGGTGACTACACGCGGTTCTACCGCCTCCGCGGCATGTAAAACCGCGTGGGTGGGCGGCGAGGCGGGCGGCGAGGGAGACGGCGGGGGTAGCCCGCGGTAGTTTTTCCTTTTTTTTATAAAGTATGTTTAAATTTGAACGAACTCACCGATGTTTGCGTTAAATTTGAGTCGTGTTTGCGCTGTATTTGACTTTTTTAAAAATCCGTGGGAGGCCGCAACTGGGGGACATCACGCCCCCAGTGCGCGGTTTAGCGCCGGTGCGTCCCCAGGGGGCGATTTTTTGCCCCTCCTGAGGGGCCAACGGCTGGAGATGCCCTAACATACATTGTTCATTGACCGCCATCCAGCGGCACCCCCTTACGTTTCTAAAACATAATAAAAGCCGAATATTGCAACCTTTATAATTTTATGAAAATACTAACTCAACGCCGGTGTGTTTGCTACTGACACTCAAGCCAACGTGTATGGTCCATTGAGTCAGCAGCTGGGAGATCGATCCAGGAAACGTGCGTGCGGCCGGTCAGTAACGACCGAGTAAAAATGTTGGCACGTGCGGCGGGACATGCATACACAGATTACAGAGTCACGGACCTACGCGGACCTACGCACACTGACGCTATACCTGGCCATACCTCGGGCCGGGCCGGGCTTCGGGCCGGGCCTAGCCAAGCCCGACGCAAAAAACCCAGGCCCAGGCCCGGCCCGGCCCGACCAACGGGCCTGTTTTTTAGGCCTGAACCCGGCCCGAACACCTAAAAGCCCGTCGGGCTTTGGGCCGGCCCGGCCCGACCTTCAGGAAAGCGCAAAAATGGCGGGTCCAGGCTCGGCCCGGCCCGACCTTCGGGCTCAAAATCTAGGCCCGAGCCCGGCCCGGGGGCAGCGTCGGGCCGGGCCGGGTCGGGCTTTTTCGGGCCGGGCCGGCCGGGCCGGGCTTCCCATGGCCAGGTATAACAGACGCCCGTAACATGCAAGCAAAGGAAATCCAAGGGCGGGAAAGTTTCATTTTTCTTTTTTCTTTTTGAGGGCGGGAAAGTTTGCTGAATGCTCGAAGGAACTTGACAACTTGTGGACTGTAACAGCTAGCTACTGTGGACGTGCTAATTTCTCTGTCAAATACAATTTTATCTAAGCTCGAACTTATGTGCAACTAACACTAGTTTATAATTTATTTATTTTGAGAAAACTAGTTTAGGAATGTACAACCGTTCAACTGCATATGTCTTCTTTGACAAAAGAACTGTATCATCCATTTATTGAGGAGTTTGACATAGGAGAAATGAAAGAAGGGTATAAGCACTACTCTCCCTGCGTGATATCTCTCGGTTGCGTATTTCCGAACATGTCATGTAGTTACTAGATAAAATGTGTGACTTTTGCATATATACTTTTCATCGGGATATCAAATTCATTTCACTACCCACACCTGACACTAGTAAATTTACCACGAAGTATATTTTGTACATTATTTGTTTTTATACTAGGAGTATAAATTTCTAGGTCCGTGCCCCCAAGGCCGGAGCCCATGTTGTTGTTCATGAAAATATATACTCCCTCCCTTCCTAAATATTTGTCTTTTTAGAGATTTCAAATGGACTACCACATACGAACGTATATAGACATATTTTGGAGTGTAGGAGCATAATTGGTTTGCTGCCAAATGCATGCTAATGTTTGGCATTGTGCCAAATATTGGCAACTACTTGGTTGGCTATGAGTTGTTTTGCCTCTCTCACATAAAGTTGTCAATAGTTGGCAAGTCTCGATATTGCCAATAGTTGGCAGTGCCAACATTTGGCAAGCCAAATATTGGTAGCAAACCAATTATACTCTAGATTCACTCATTTTGCTTCGTATGTAGTCATTTGTTAAAATATCTAGAAAGACAAATATTTAGGAACGGAGGGAGTACTACATAGGATTTGAGGCTATTCAGCCGGCGACATAGGGCGCATCCCCTAGAATGCCCGATCCAATTTTTGGGCAGCCCTTGAACCAATTTCTTCGTTTTTTCTTTCATTTTTTTCTTTTATCATTTTTTGTTTCTTTTCTCTTTTTATTTCTTTATTTTTCATTTTTACGAATATCTTCCAAATTTGTCAGCATTTTATGAAATCACGAATATTTTTTAAAATTTCTGAACATTTTTTCAAATTATGAATATATTTCGAATTCGTATATTTTTTTACAACTTGCGAAAAAAAGTAAATATTGAACATTTTTCGAATATAGTGGACCTTTCGCATAGCAGCGACCTACTGGGCCGGCCCAGTAGCCTGTATGGATACTGTAGTGCAAAAATACTAGTGAATTTGTCACAAAGTATATTTTGTACATTATTTGTTTTTATACTTGGAGTATAAATTATTAGGTCCACGCGCCCAAGGCCGGATGCCCATGTTGTTGTTCCTGAAAAATACTGGACAACGTAGGATTTGAGGCTATCCTAATGGAGGTCCTATTTGACGCGTTGTGCCTCAAATAGTCGACCTTTCGCATAGCAGCGACCGACTGGGCCGCCCAGCAGCACGTACGGATAAATATAGTGCAAAAATACACAAAAACACAAGATCATGTTGCGTCCTGCTAGCCACGGGAACATTGAGGCTTACTGTTTACAAAGCAGTGAGATGCTTTAAGAACCAATGGCAGCTGCAGATCCGATTTATTTTTCATCAGTTTCAAACGGAAATATGTTTTTCAAAAATAAATGTTTTTTGGAGCTTGAATTCTTATCAATTATCTAAATGATTTCTTAAAAACTCAAACATTTTTTATAAATATAAACATTTTTAAAAATCTATGATTTTTTAAATAGAAGTATTTTTGAAATTCTAACAAAATTTGAAAACATGAACATTTTCTGAATCTATGAACAATTTTTAAAAATAGGATTTTTTTAGTAAAATTTTAAAACATGATCAATTTTTGAAATATTTTAAAATAGGATATTTGGAAGCACCTGAACAATTTTTCAAAAACGTGAACATTGTTTTTAATTTGTGAACAATATCTCAAAACGATAAAAAGAAACTAAAATTGTGAACATTTTTATGAAATTACGATCATTTAAAAAAACTGTGAAAAGTTTGAACACGAAACCATTTTTTAAACAAAAAATTGAAAATTTGAACATTTTTTGAAAATGGTGAACAAAACTTGAATTCTGAATGCTTTCTAAAAGCATGAATAAAAAATTGAAATTAGAACATTTTTTGGTTATTTCGATTTTTTTTTTAAGATTTGAACAATTTTTGGGAACAAGTGAACATTTTTGAGAAAACATGATTTATTTATTTTGAAATTTCGAAAAATGTGGAAAAATGAACAATTTTTTAAAATTTGGAACAAATTTTGAAGATTTGAATTTTTTTTTGAAAAATGATAATTTTTGGAAAAGAAAAAGAAACATAAAAGCAAACAAGAGAGTGGAAGAAACAGGTAATTAAAAAAATTAAAATGAAAACAAAAAATAAAGAAAAAGAAATAGGAAAAACCAGTAAAAGAAAAAAAATCACTTCATGAATCTTCTAGAAGGTTCCCAAAACAGAAAAAAAAATAGACAGGTACCGGAAGGTTCATAAAACGAGAATGAATGAATAGGTTAAAATGGGTTGTCTCAAGTGCGCTCTGATTGTTGATGCATGTCCTATCTGTTGGATCACCAAGGTCTAATCTTTCAAGAGATGAATATTGACCGAGTTTCTAAAACTATGCGTGTTTTCCCCACTAGCCAGGCGTGTTCTCGTGTGGACGGGGTGCCTTCTTATTTATTGAACACACAATCCACCGCATATCATTTTGTACACAAAACAAAACATGAAAATGATACTAGATACATCCAGCTATAAAACAAAGCAACCAAAATCATAAAACGGTGAAACCGGAAAACGAGCCAACCAAAACCCTAATAACTCTAATAAGCTAGAACTAAGGGCTTTTTCGAGCAAAACTAACAAAAAATCGTTCTCAATCAACTCGGAATTAACTTAGTTTCCGTCGCTTCTAACATTTGTTCCCATAGATCCAAACATATACTACTAACCTAGTACGAAAAGATATAGTATTGGGGTTGCTAGATCTGCACAAAAGTCCTCAAAGAAATGATCACTAGATTGCAGAGAGTCGAAATGACAAATACTCATCCATTAAGATGTACCGCCAAATTTCTACTAGACCCAGGCACAAGTTCTTTTTCTGGCTTCTCCTACATGATAGAGCCAATACAAGAAACCTCTTAAGGAAGAAAAGTTTTTCCATGGATTGTTATAACTATGTCTTTTGCAATGAGAATGCATAGGAGGTGTTAAGACACCATTTTCAGGCTTGGTGTTTTGCACAAGACTGTTGGAGCAGTATCATCCCAAACATGAGGCTGGGACTTTCAATTTTTGATGGCATCCTTCTTGCTCAAAGCCTACTTCCTCCTAATAAGATTGCAATGGATATAATTATCCAAGGAAGATGGAATATTTGGTTGCAAAGGAATGAGAAATTATTCAGGCGAGAAGTACCAAGTGTTAGTTGCTGGAAATTCAGGCTCAAAGCTGATCTATTGCTGCTGGAGCACATGAAAGTCCAAGTACTTAAACTTCTTAAGGCGGTGAATAAACTTTCATGTAGTATGAGTGTTGTGACAGGAGCACTACATTGGTAATCTGATGATACCACGAGCAGGGATTGGTTAAGTTGGCTTCAGGATTTAATTTTCTTTCATATTACGTTTTCCCTGATTAATGAAAAATACGGTAGAAAAGATATAGTATTGCCATAGTCAATTAGAAAAGATATTGTTCTACGGTTTGTGCTTCAAAAATAAAAGATATAGTATTGCCATAGTTGATTAAGAATTTAACAAATTGTCCAGCGGTTTTCAGAATTTGTTTACATCAAAAATAAATGTTTAGTTTGTTGTCACAATTTGTTTATCTAGTGTAAAAAAACATAGTTATTTATTGTTGGAGTTTTTAAAGATATAGAACTTAGAGCAACTCTACAGAGTAGTCATGTACTCATATTGACAACATCCTTAGTCATATTTAGCGCCCTTCATATGAATTATGGAGGTTGCCGAGGTGATGCGCAAACACAGTCGCCATATGGTTGCTTTCATATTTGTGGGACCCATGTGTCAATGAGACTTCCTTTTTTCTTAATTAAAATAAAGATCTCATGTGAGGTGGGGTCCGCGTGAACTCTCCTTTCCGTCACACAGATCACATGCAAGATGCAACTGTCATATGAAGCGTGCTTCAAAAAGCTGCCCCCAGGACTCCTCCATAAATTATGAAGCTCGCAGGGCATATAACGACTATATCAGTGTTATTTTAGCATAAAATAACCGTAATGCAATTATTATAATGATTGGGCCAATATAATGACTCTGCTAGAGATGCTTTTACAAAGAACTCAATATTGAATTGGCCAAGAACACCCACTTGACGCTGACGAAAAAACATATTGCTCACAGAGAGGACACGACAAAATTGACAAAATCAGAAATATAGCTGCGGAGTTTTTTTTTTTTTTTTTTGCTTATTAAGTGCATGCACTGCGTGAAGAGGGAATTAATAAGAAAGGAAAAAATTGGAAGGAAAAATAGAGGAGGAAATCACATTAGGAGAGTTATTACAAATTCGAGAAAGTATATGTAACGATCACGGATTGATTCATCAACTTGTAATACAAATACTCCAAAACCTTAGCAACGCGGTAGCAGCAACCCAAGCAACATAATCACATACGTTAGCGGTCATCGAATCACAGCGGTCGTGATCTCTAAACCGGCGATCATCGATACGATGGGCTTCCGAGCAGCTGAGACGACGATGAGGAAGGATCCGCCACAGTCTGCCGGCTCCGAGGGGCTGGTGGCGCTATCCGCCAGCCTCGCGCGGGGCATCGCCGGCAACCCCGTGGACAGCAATCTGGTCTTCTCGCCGCTCTCCATCTACACCGCGCTGTCGCTCGTGGCCGCCGGCGCCCATGGCGCCACCCTGGACGAGATCCTTCGCGTCCTCGGCGCACGGTCCCGCGGCGAGCTCGACGAGTTCGTCGCGCGTGCGGTGGGTGGCGCGTTGCAAGACCGGACGGACTCCGGCGGCCCGCGCGTGGCGTTCTCATGCGGCGTCTGGAGCGACCTGGCGTGCCCGCTCAAGCCCGGGTTCCTCAAGGCCGTCGCCGGCGGCGGGTACAGGGCCGAGGCCTCCACCGTCGACTTCCGCGGCGACCCCGACGGCTCGCGCCAGCTGATCAACACGTGGGCGGCGCGCGCCACGAACAGCCTGATCGACTCCGTCCTCGGCCCTGGGTCGGTGACCGAGTCCACCCGCGTCGTGCTCGGCAACGCCGTGTACTTCAAGGGCAAGTAGGACCAGCCCTTCGACGAGAGGAACACCGCCGACGCGCCGTTCCGCCGGGTCGGCGGCGCCCTCCCCGTCGACGTGCCCTTCATGCAGAGCTGGGATGACCAGTTCGTGGCCGTGCACGACGGGTTCAAGGTGCTCAAGCTTCGGTACAAGATGGTGGACGCGTTCCTGACGCGTGATCCCAGGAAGCCCGCCCCATTCTTTCCGAAGAGTGCTCCGCTCCTCCGTCCTGATCGATTCTCTCATGCCGCTTCACCTTCCCGCCATGGTTCCTACGGCCGCGCCGGTCCGTATCCGTACTCCAGCGGACATCCAAACGCATCTTCCAGCCTCGCCGACCCGTACGGCGACATTAACACGTATTCAACCGCGTCCTCCAGCTCCACACAGTTCTCCTTGTGCATCTTCCTCCCGGACGCCGACGACGGCCTGCGCAGCCTGGTCGACGCGATCGCTTCACGGCCGGGCTTCCTGCACGACCACCTGCCTCGCCGGAAGGTCGAGGTCGGCGAGTTCCGGGTGCCCAGGTTCAAGCTGTCCTTCCACGACAGCGTGGTCGACGTCCTCAAGGAGTTGGGCCTCAGCCTGCCGTTCAGCCCGCTGGGCGACCTGTCCGACATGACGGGGCCCGACGACTCCGGCTTCGGAATGGTCGTGGACGAAGTCGTCCACAAGGCGGTGATCGAGGTGAACGAGGAGGGCACGGAGGCCGCGGCCGTCACCATGGTTACTGACCGATATGGCTGCGCGGCCAGGTACAGTCCGCCGCGGCGGGTGGATTTCGTCGCTGATCATCCGTTTGCCTACTTCATCGTGGAGGAGGAGACCGGCGCCGTCGTCTTCGCCGGCCATGTCGTTGACCCCTCGAGAGAAAGTTAGCATTGTACGCCCAATTTCAAATACAGTGCGTTTGAGATGATGGCCAAATTTTGCAATTATTTTTGCATTTCAAAAGCGCCTACAAAAATTCTTCGACAGAAAAACAGTTAGGATTCAGTTCTTCAGTTCAGTGGTCTTTTAATTTGTACAGTTATTTTAGCATTTCAAAAGCGCCTTTAATTTGTACAATAAGCATTGCACCCTTTGAACCCTTGTCCATATTCCTCGTCGGCTAGCCTAAGGCGGTGAGTTCGTTGCTTTAAAATGCATGTTATAGTAAGGAGAATTTTTAGGTTGCATAGGTTGCGTTGCCAATTTGCAACCATGTGTACGTTTTTACTGTACAAATGGATGGCATGTTGCAGTGGTCATGGATATCTTTTGTAATTGTCATGTTCATGCTGCAAAGTTGTTTTCATGCTGTTGCATGCGTTGGATTAGTTCTATGGTACATCAGTGCGAGGATTCCCTTACCGACTATTTGCAACCAATGAGTTTGTCGCATAGATAAGAAATATTCCATGGTGTGTTCTATATGTTCAAACATTTTTGCATGTTTTTAAATACGAGGAAAAAATGTTGCGACGTGTTTATTTTTGGACCCCCCTTAGCTGACAGCCTCCGGGAAGGGTGGCATTTGTGAACGATTTTGATGGCATTTTTAATTTGAGGGAATGACAGTTTCTTCACAGTGACAACTGTTATCAAAAAGGGTTCGCTCGCCACCGCAAGTTAACTTTTTCGTTATTTCTTTAACACAATACAGACATGGACGCTCATACATACACATACCTCTATGAATGCACGCACTACCCATATGAGCACCTCTGAAAGACTGAATCAACACATCATCTTGAGATTGGGAAGTCGACACAACGCCTTTGTAGTTGATAGAAACATCCCCTCGCACTAAATGTACATTGCCGGAAGGACTGAAATAAATTCAGAAAAATACGAGCGCCAGTGTCAAGTCTAGGTCTGGAACTCTGTTGGGCTGTGGGCATACTATTGTCCTCCTAACCACCACCACAAGTTAGTTCGCAATGTTGAGATGATGTTACATGTGTAGAAAAAAAATGTTGCTCATAGCATTTCAATGCTAAAGAATAGAACGCTCTAGATGCCGAATATGAGGGAGATCTGCCGACGAGGGAAATGGTGAATCGGGCGTTTTGAGTGGATGCAAAAGAATACTTATGATTTATATAAACCAAACAACTCATATCCCTGTAAAAAGAACATGTAAAAGAAATTGAATCCTCCAAATAATCAAAGAGTCTAACTGTGCTGTGTAATCGCTTTGCTACCAAATTTTATCGTTTTCAAGTTTCAACCATGTGAGGACGTGTCAATGCAATCCTGCGACTTGTAAAAATCTTCCAATCAGAGAGGCCCCTCAATCCTTCACATTTACTAGCAAAATATGTTACCCGTGCTCTGTAATTGCACCGGCTGCTCTAAAAGCTCCAGCTAAAGATGCCAATTCACCAAAGAGAAATGAAGCCATTCCATGACCGCCAGATTAAATTCCCATGCTCAATGCTAAACATATTGGCCCCAAATCTACAGTAACGCCTATAATAACTGTTCCCTTGCTATTCTTCCTCTTCCTCCTCCTCCGGTGTGTGCTCTGGAAAAACTTGCTGCGCGGTCCACACGACAGAAAAATGGCTTCCGACAGCAACCGGAAGGCTCCCTGCGGCAAGCCTCAGTTCCTCAAGGTGCTCTTCACGGACTTCATGGAGAAGATGCCGATCCCGGCCAAGTTCATGCGGCGGCACCTGGCAGCGGAGCCCGGGCTTCGGCGGGCCACCCTGATGAGCCCGTTGGGCAAATTCTGGCATGTCGACGTGGTCCGAGACGGCCACGGCGACGACAGCGACGTCTACTTCGCCGGCGGCTGGGCCGAGTTCGTGAGGGCCAACAGGCTGGAGGAGGAGAACTTCCTGGTGTTCAAGTACGAAGGGAACATGGTGTTCACCGTGAAGGTGTTCGAGACGTCCGGGTGCATCAAGAACTACGACGACCTTGTCGTCGCCGGCGCATTGTTAGAGCAGGCAGCACCGAGGAAGCGGTCCAGCACTGGCTGTGGATCGCAGCCTACCTCCAAGGGCCATGGTACGTCTCGCTTCTTCTTCTCAGAATGAGTTTATGTGTGAATGTGTTTTTCCTGCAAAGATATCACGTCACAATTGTCAAGTCTATATTATCTTTAAGAAATTAACAGTGTGACTATATATGAAGTATGATCACACGATGGAAAACAACAAACTTCTTTGTTCTCAACAGAAGTACACCTCATGAAAAAATTAAAGGAAACCAAGATCATGTAGAATCTGCATTTTAGCCTTTTAGGACTTCTTTGATTCACATTATTTGTAAAACGAGTGTCGTGGCATATTGAAAACTACTGGATTATATGGTCATTTGGTTGTGCACAAAAAAGCGTAGGATCCATATTGAAAACTACTGGATTGTTCACATGATTTCCTACAGAACCTAGTACTCCCTCCGATCCATATTGGTTGTCGCATGTCTAGATACATCCGTTTGAGCGACAACTAATATGGATCGGAGAGACTACAAACAAATCCTAAAAAATATCCTATGGATTGCAATCGCAAATGAAACAACATACGTAGGAAATATTCCAAAGGATCACAATCCTCCAAAATTCCTATGCAATTCCTTCGAATTAAAGGAGGCCCTAATAATGTTCCATATTCTCAGTTCTTATAAATGTCTACTTGGGATGTTAATTTCACTAACTGAGTTACAATAGCTTGGAAGTGTTGATGTTTGACATTCTCAATTCTTATAAACATATCTTTTTTTACCCTCTCAAAAATATTACTAAGATTTATTTATTTTTGATACAGACCCTTTACGCTTACTTGTGGAGACCAAAAATATTAAAAATATATAGAATGTTTTTTTTCCTTTTGATGGATAGAAGTATACTTTCACTCATCAACTACACCCAAACTTATGTCACAGAAAAAAAAACAGCTACACTATAACTCATAGTGAATATTTGTGTGAGAATATGGCGAATGTCAAATAAATCACAATCATTGTGAATAGGTGATGTTCCCCATTCAACTACATACCCAAAAAAAAAAACCTCAACGTGTCCCGAAAATACAACTCCTGCATACGTACAGATAAAACACCGCTCACCATTTCCAATATTCTGTGTAAACAAATCTGCACATATATACCGGGTAGGTAGATATAGCGAGCGTAAAAATCAGGAAGATTAATAATGGAGCTTATCTTGTATGTTTCGCAGGTGGTACACATGCTCAGAAAACCAGGAAGGTCAGTGACAGGAGCCTTACCGGTGATGGTGCCATACAGGCAAAGAAGCAGTACAAACCTCGCAGGATTCTGATGGAAGAAAATGATGGCGAGCAAGATGCCACCACAGAGAAGTACGCCCAAGCGGACACCCACTCCGGCATCGCAACGGAGGCCAAGGAGTCTGACTACACCGGCACCCTCCCTTTCTACGCCAAGACGGCGACTCCTTGCAACATTCGCTACAGCTACATGGCAAGTTCTTTAGCTGGTTCAAAATCAAATCTATACTCTCTAGTTCAGATAGATATGCACTGTGAACTTATAGTGTTTGTTTTGGCTTGGGCCTCGTGTAGAACATCGGGAAGAAGTTCTGTGTCATGAACGGCATCGCGACGAACCGGCTGATGATACTCAAGGACTCGGGCGGGAGGTCGTGGCCCGTGAAGCTGACGCTGACGAGCGACCAGGCGCGCATGAAGGCCGGGTGGGGCCACTTCTCCGGCCACCACGGGATCAAGGTCGGGGACCTCTGTGTCTTCCACCTCGTCGACGAGCACACCTTCAACGTCAGCATAAGGAGGGCCGAGTAATAATGAAGTGTTTTGGCTACTGGTGCTCTGTGTGGGATGTGTCTTTTTTCCATACTGTCTTGGATTTGTCCCTTTAGGTTTGGTAATAATAATAATAAAGTGTCTCGGGTTCCAAACAGCACGCATTTTAGATGTAACCACATACACTAGTGGAAACTCGCTGACAAACAGAGCAACAAATGAAACCATATAAGGCAGGTGAATGAAATGGAACACAGTGAATTCATATCAATGATCTCAGATATGTAGAAGTGCCATTAGCATGCAAATAAACAAAAAGAACAAGAATGTGACATTGCTATGTGCCATACAGGACTAGTTTATACTTCCAGGCACATGATTTCACCATCTGAAGACCATATGCAGTCAATGGAAAAGAAGCAAACGATATACTGTGCAAAAATAATTTGGTGATGGTTTAGGTTAGACTATCAAAATCTTAAGAAAAGGCAGCAGTATGCCTGTTCAACACAAATCTACAGAGTAGGCAGCATAGCAGAAACACGATTATGTTGTTAATGTTTCTTTCATTGGCATACATATTTTCCTCAAACAGGTTAATGCTGTTACATGATGTTTCCCCAAAAAATATTATTTTTCTGCCGCTTCACAAGAATTAAACAAAGCAAAAATGATGAACAAATGGACTGTTGTGTACTAAGTACCAATATTTGCATTTTGTGATCTTATACTGCAGTGTGCGCATCATGTCTGGAGCAAAAGGATCCTGATCAAATCATCACACCGATCACCTAAAAGAGGGGGCAATTAGCAATATGCTTCACACAAAATTTGAACTCCATGACGACGATAGGGTATTCACTGCGTTAAACGAAAACTATGATTGCAAATATATTATCCATAATTACCTCTATTGAAACTTTGGAATGCTAATAATCACTTGGATTTAATCAGCGCCATCCAAATAATATTCACATCCAAGGTGATGCGTGGACCAGGCAAAGATCACTTCCTGTGTATACTGCGCTGGCATCATGACCACTTGCCAGCTAGTGATCACATGTTGCATCTTCTCCTGCTGTATAATTTCAAATGATGCTTGGCTCTAAGGGTGGCTGATTACATACTGCAACATTGGCAGACAATATGGTATCTCCAAGAGCTGATGTATAAGATTAGTAACACCCGTCAACAATACCATGATCCTACTTTCCTTCCTCCAGTTTATGCCACAAGAACTGGATGTTTGACATTCATCTCGATGCAGGATCATCTCCAAATTTCAATTTGTCTGCTCAATTGATCTTCTTGATTCTGCAGGACCACCCAGTGAAGTTGAAGACTGTTTTCCTTGGACTTGGATTATAGTTTTAACAGCCTAGCCATACGTAATTTCAATTTGTCTGCTCAATTGATCTTCTCGATTCTGCAGGACCACCCAGTGAAGTTGAAGACTGTTTTCCTTGGACTTGGATTATGGTTTAACAGCCTAGCCATACGTAACGCTGCCCGAACTTTCCTCACGTCATTCTGAAACCCTGCACTACGAAGGCCAGCAATGACAGCACGCTTTGCAGATGCAAGAACACTGTTCCCTTCACGCAAGCAGATCCGCAAGAATTTGGATGCCATATGATACCTACCCACCTTACATAGACCATGGACTAGTGATGTGTAAGTAAAATCATCCTTCAGCTTCATGTTGTGAAGTAATTTGATGGCTGCATCCACCTCATCAGATTTGCAGAGTGCGTCCACCAAGCAATTGTAAGCAACAATATTTGAATCCATGTCCCTTATCTCCATGTAACATAACTGCTTATGTGCAGCCTCGAAATGTCCCATCTTGCACAAACCATTGACCAAAATTGAGAATGTGTACTCATCACTCTCCAGACCACCCTCTTCCATCATACTCAGCAGCTCAAACGCGTCATCCAGCTTCCCTTCCTGGCATCGCAGGTAAATCAGCGTATTATAGCATGCACTGTCAAGCCTGAACCCACTCCGTATCATTAGCTCACTGTAGGTATTGGCTTCTTCCATCCGTCCCTTCTTGACTAACGCACTAATCACCGTGCAGTATGGGAAGAGATCTGGAATGTACCCTCCGTCCAGCAATGACAAGAAGGTCTCCAGCCCCTGATCAAACCTGCCGTACTTAAAGCAGCACTTCATGACCGTCGTGTAAGTGACGACGTTCGGGGCATGCTTGGTCCTCCCAAGCTCCCTGAGGACCATGCGGGCGTACCCCACCTTGCCTGACTTGCACAGCCCATTGATCATCGTGTTGTAAGTCACAATGCCCACCGGGAGCCCCGTCCTCTGCAGATACCTGAACATCCTGTACGCGTTGATCGCGTGACCGAACCTGAAGAGCCCGTCCAGGAGTGTGTTGTAGGTGGTGGCGCACGGCGCGACGCCTTTCTCGGCCATATCGGCAAACACCCGGTAGGCATCCTCCGGGTGGCCAGACCGGAACAAGCAGTGCATGAGCGCGTTGTAGCTCCAGGCGTCGGGGGCGACCCCCGCCTGGAGCATTTCGTCGAACAGGTCGAGGGCGCGCATCGTGAGCCCCCTCCGCGCGGCGCCGGCGATGAGGGAGTTGTAGGTGACGGCGTCGGGGCTCACCCCGGCCTCCCGCATCCGGCGCAGGACGGAAAACCCCGCGTCGAGGCCCGAGGCGCGGCAGTGCGCGGCGAGGAGGGTGTTGTAGGTGACGACGTCGGGGGGCATGCCGAGGCGGATGGCGTCGACGAGGACGGACTCCGCCCGGGCGAGGCCGCCGCCGCGGCAGAGCGCCGCGAGGCAGACGTTCATGAGCCGCGTGGACAGCCGCGTCCGCGCCCAGGTCATTGCTCCCCCTCCGCCTCCTCCTCGCCGCGAGACTATCTTCCGGTTCCGGGCTCGCTTCGACTCCCATACAGCTCGCTCGCTGTCCAGACCAACTTGCCGAGTTCGCGACGAGCAAGGCCGGCGCCTTGTTATGGGGCAAGCGCCCGGCCGCAGGAGGCGGCGAGAGGTTGGTGGCGGCGACGGCGCCGCCGGGTGGTCGGGGCTCGGGAGGGAGTTGGGAGTTCGCACTTCGCAGACCGCGCAGCGAGGGACAGACTAGAGAGAGAGGCCAGGTGGGCCACGCATGTCATAGGCGGCACGGTCAGACAAGTAGGGTTCATTTCGCCTGACCCAACAGTCAGTGAGTATAACAGGAAAAGGAATTAATTCAGCACCTAAAATCGATGGGATTTCCTTCAAAAACTATCGTACGAAAGATTCACAACAAATTGGAGAGGAAAAAATCATTCTCATTCACACTAATGCTTTGAGCTATGTTACAAAAAGAACGAAACATCGTTTGTGGTACAACAATACCTGTGAATACAATGAAAAAATCAGGAAATCGGCAGGATCATACATACTCAAAAATCAAAATGTCGGACGGCTGAAAAAAATAAATCAAAATGTGGCTCGAGGAAAAGGCAGGTACAAAATTATACAGGCGGAGCGCAGACCAGGCCTCACTGTGCCTTCATGGCTTTCTCCTTGCACAGCTGGTGCCACTCCTGGAGCACGGCTGCTTGGAGGGCACGGTGCTCGGCTTCCTCCGCTGTGAGCTTGGAGAGCGTGGAGGGGCCCTTGGGGTTCCCAAATCCGTCCAACTCCTCGCTCTGCTTCCTCTCCTCTTCCTCTTGCTCGGTTTTCGCGGGCGGCATCTTAGGTTTGGCTGCCTTGAGTAGCGCTATCCTCTCCATGGATATCTTCAGTCGCTCCGCAGCTGTGCTCTTCACCTCCTCTTCGGGCATGTATTCAACAGCGCCGTCCGTGATGTCGTCCAGCCAGCCCTGGAGGTCCGACTCGATCTCTCTTGTGATCGATTCATCAGATGCACGCACGACAAACTTGCATATCATCGTGGTTGTCTCGTCACCCAGATCTACATTTCGGCTCACCTCACTTGCACCGAAGATCATCATGCCCACAAACCCACCAAACCATGTCTTTGCGGCGTAACACAACTGTGGAAGATACATGTGTTATAACCTTACAAAAATGGTAACGCTGCACAGGATAGAATCAAGACCATGACATGACACCGTCTAAGTGATTATCAGTCAAATGCTTACCTGGAACCCAGCAACTGTTCGGATGAAATGAGAGCAGACTTGATGGAAGGGCTTGGAATAAATTGACTTCAACCCACTGAGGAAAGGAGAGCTATCATACTGCTGAGCAGCAGTGGCCTTGAAACCGCTACCTTCATATGTGTATGTGCCAGTGCACTCAACCATGGCTGGCAAGCCTGGCCATAGACGGAAATACTCAACTGGAGAGCATTCATATGGCAAGAGAAGTTCGGCGAGAGGGATCTTGTAGGGCTGACACCGTAAAACAACCGGCTCCCCAAGCTCTGGCCGGAGCGCGCGCTTCTGCCTCGTCATTTGTGAGTCCTCTTCTGCATAATCTCCTTCATAGTCTGCCGATCCTCCACTTCCGTAGAATGGGTAATACAGGACTTGAACCCAGAGAGAGCATCTCTCAAAATGTGAAACTCCCACAGTGACACTACTTTGGACTGGATCCTGCAGAATTGACAAAGCATTTTCCAAATAAATTAGATGCAAATATGGATTAGCCGATCTGAGATGGCAGTACTTACCCAATGATATAATACTCCCTCCGCCCGGAAATACTTGTCATCAAAATGAATAAAAGAGGATGTATCTAGACGTCTTTTAGTTCTAGATACATCCCTTTCTATCCATTTTGATGACAAGTATTTTCGGACGGGGGGAGTATTTATTATCACTATTCTATTTTTATCAATAGCCCACATTTTTAGCGCAACTCATCTGGAAACAAGATACTGTCACTGGTAGTTAAGTTACTTGAAAGCCGCCGCAATGCTGGATGGCCTGGCTCTTTGAAAATCACTTATATTTAACATCATGATCATTATCTGGTGTGCAATATAATGTGAGCTCAACTGGCTATACAAGTATACTACATTGGGAGGTGGTGGTCTTTAAATTTTGCCAGGAAATAGATTGAGAAGTTCACTAGCCAAGGAAGAAAATCTTTCACTGTAAACTATATTCAAATAATATATTTGCAAACAAACTGCGGCCCTACATTTGTCTGCCCATTCTGACTAATGACAAATTCTTAAATATTTAATTACTGATACATAATTGAAATTAAACTGCACAGTAAAAGCATATGTAAACAAGGCATTTCAAGAGTCGTGGAGGCACCTGGGAAACAAGATTACGCAGGTGGCGAACAGTGCGGGAAAATCCATCCATATAATACAGTGCTCCAGAGAGCCCAACTCGGATATCCACCCTGTTGAGTTCCAGCTCAGTCAAATTCAAAATCTGCAAAAGTGTACATTAGTTAAAAAGGGCAATCATACAGCTCAAAGTCAAACAATACTATGGCTTACAGCAAAACCATATGCCAGCAGCCACAAATATTTGTTTTAATTTCTCACCATTTTACCGGGTGGCAAAGTGCACATAAACTATGCAGGAGCAATAAATAAAGATATAAAGTTCCTAACCTAACCAGTGATCAACAGTAACCATGAAACAGCAGTACAGATCAATAGAAATTATGTTAAATGTACACGGAAAAGATCATCATCTCATCGATCAGGTTATACCTTTAAATGTAGGGTGATTCTGCCATCAGTTGGATCCGCCAAATGATATGCTTCGATGTAACATGGATCACTGCTGCCAGTCAGAGTGCGTGCTTTTGGAAGATCTTTGTGCAAAGCACCGATACCCTTCGTCTGTAGGAGCGTTAACTGGCTGGGATTGGGCCTCCAAAGCTCCTGGATGGCCTTGTGAACTAATCCCTCCAATTTCCTATCTTGTGCAGCAGCAGCCTCTGAAAACTGAACTGTAAGCTTGTGGTGGCTAAAAGGGTAATCTCCTGTAGCATCACCTACACCAACCCACCTGGATGAAATATTGGAAAGTTAAACATGGCAGTTATTTTTTTTTTCAAATGCATGTTCGTAGAGAATTTCTTTTTTTAGATACAGAACTTCTGCAAATAGTGCAGCCTGATGTAAAATAATTAGTTTGAAGTGCAACCCTCACCTGTTATCTGGATGATTCGTCACATACTTTATTATCTGCAAGACATAACGTGACTGATGCTTGGTGACAGAATCAGCTGAAGTACTTGACCTGAACTCCTCCAATTCTTTACTGAGGAGCTGGCCGGCTCTTGCATTTCTGGTTCCCAAACGCTGAGCGCATATGAGGACAGCCTGCACATCTTGTATCCTATTTGATGTAGTGGCAGAGGAATCGGTGTTGAATAAAGTCTTATGCATGTTAGATATGATGATATTCAGAGGATCCTCTGGGTCATCAGCTAAAAGAGGATCAAGACCTTCAAGATCAAAGTGTTCAGAAATTGCCCATATCAGCCGTGATGATATTCTTGAGGTATGAACCTGAAACATTTATTCACGTTTAAATATAGGCCAATCTGGATTTAAGAAAAGGTACTGAAGAACTGAGGGATTAATGACACCATTGGTCTTTTATCAATCATCTCTAACTAGAAAACAATCTTTACAGAATGGCACAGTTTAAGCTACACCTATTTGCAGTGGAAGATGAACAAAAGTGTACAAGGAAACCAAACAAAGGCAGGCATAGTGAGATCCAAACGCAGGTAAATCCTTGACAAAGTAGGTGCCATTAAGTTAGTAATAAGTAAGAGTATAAAGCCTACGATTATACTGAATTAGTAATGAAAAAGAATTGGCATAGAACTAGGTGGGATCAGGCAAAACATTTTTTTTATGACAGTGCATTACTCCCTCATTTCCAGTTTATAGGGCTCAATTCAAAAATCTCACCAACCAATGTAGATGGTGAGTGGTGGAATACTTTTTGTAGTTTGCAAAAACACCCAATTAATGCTCTTATTTTTCTCAAAAATTATGTTTACCAATGTATTAATTGCAATACATGCATGCATAAAGTACATGCACTGGTCAATCTTCTCTTAATACTTGCATGCAATGATTTAATGCATCTTGGAATTTGAACATGTGATGGGGAACAACCAAATTGAGCCTTATAAAATGGAAAAACTAAAATTTTGAGATAAGCCCTATAAACCGGAAAGGAGGGAGTAGTAATGAATAAAAATTGCACCTTCAGTCCAACTGGTATTTAAATGCATAAAAAAATGTATTTGAATATCAGATAATGAGATGAATCATAACCTCGCGAAGATCCCTAATAAGCTGTAGCTGCAAATTTCGAAGTCTAGTCTCATTTAAAATCTGATCTTGAGATGCACCAGTCTTAATTGTCTTTACGCCGCCTCTGGTATCATATATATGACAAAGCCGTACAAGCAACTTCAGGTAGCAATCGATTGCATAGGTGCGCCCGTCACAGTCCCAGAGAACACAAGGCCTGCAAACTTCCACCACATCCAAAGCAGGTTCTGTCCAATTCAACGCACCGTAACCAGTTCCATAGGCTAATGCCCCTATAACTCTACTCTCTGTCCCAGAATTCTTCTGCTCAGGTAGTGGAAGAGATAGCTGGAAACAACTTTCAACCAGTGAGGCAACTAGCTCTTCTCTGAACAAGCTTTTGCTTGTTATGCTGTTTAGATCATCCTTCACCCTTGCATCCTCAAAAAGAGATATCACATCTGTTCCTGGAACGGGCTTCTGACCTCTTCGAACGCTCTCCTTTGCAAAAAGATCAACACAAAGGGCAGTTCGGCAAATGCATGCCAATGCATGCATTCTATCTGATTCGGCTCTCAAATTTTTCAGCATCTGAAGCAGCCTTTTGAACAGAGACACCTGCATCACAGAACATGCTTTTGTAAATCCATCTTGAACACAAATTTTCACAACACTTGTTCACTAAACTGAAATTGTCCCTCTCGCTATCTTCTTTACAAGTTATGCACGGAAGGAAGAAAGTGGTACAGATCTGCTAGCACATGATATGGCATGACTCCAATCAAATGAATTATTTTACATTTTAGAAACCCGGAAAAACGGAGAATATGGGGTGCATGGGCAACTAGTTGCCAGAATTACATTCCGAACATAGTAGCATTAATTGGTAAACAAGATGCCAATAGTATACTACTAAACCAGGTATCAAAGTAATGATGCATAACCATTTTACATTGGCTCCACGAGTTATAAATATTGATGATTATATGCTAAGTAATGTGAATGTTTTCAAAGGCCCAATACTTCTCTGCTTAATTTGAATGGATAGCGAGCAAACAATATTGTATCACCTATGGGCTTAAGTTGCTTAGTAACTGATCTATCATGACAATGTAAATCAATGCTTAGCCGATAAGGTTAATAAATAAACTTTGATTTGTGATATATAGTACCTATAACGATGTAAATCATAAGGTAATGCTCATGCTACGGAACACACCAACAAACTAGTTGTGATACACTAGCAAGATTTTTACTTGCCGTATTTAAGAGATGGCATCAAAAAAAAAGGGCAACCTGGTGCATGTAGCTCCCGCTTGCGCAGGGTCCAGGGAAGGGTCCGACCACTTTGGGTCTATAGTACGCAGCCTTTCCCTACATTTCTGTAAGAGGCTGTTTCCAGGACTTGAACCCATGACCTCATGGTCACAAGGCAGCAGGTTTACCACTGCGCCAAGGCTCCCCTTCATTTAAGAGATGGCATCAAATGATGAAAATTATAATTAATAAATACATATACTAGCATTTCAGAAAATCACTTTTTGTCCAAATAAACAGACAACAATCAGCACACGGAAATACAACCAACTAAAGCGCCGTTTGATTCACCGGTCTAACAACAAGAAAATAGATTTTTGGATTTTTGGCATAAGACTGAAATAGGAGATCATATGGGATAAGACTAAATTTGTTTGGTTCATACAAGAATGTCAGCTTTGAGATCAGAATTTATGAATCTAATAACTAATAACTCTTCATGGTACTGACACTCAAGATTTATAATACTGTAGTTTTAAAACTTGGGATCAGTATGGTTTCAGGCTTGCACTAAAAACAGCACTAACTAGTAGAATTGCGTGTTACTGGAATTACTTGACAGACTCTGGTTAAAACAATAGCTTATTTGGCTGAAAGGCTACCCATGTTTCAACTGCAATTTATGTCATGTCTAATTGATGACAGATAAATCCATGTATTGACACGAAAATAGAAGCCTCCTAAATTACTTCATACAAACTTGGCTACCACTGCTAATGCCCACTTCCAGAATCCTTGATCCAGTAGCCTCGTTGACATTGGGCACAAGACACAACCAGTAGATTTACCACAGGAAATTAGCAAACAACAATCATTGAGTTGATAAGACTAAGGTGAATTGCTCTTATAAGTCGATTGATTTAGTACCTGCATTCCAAGATCCAGCAAATGGAGATTCGCCACAACAGCCCTGACGATCGTCTCCCTCATCGATGAGAACTCTTGTCGGTCCCATAGTGTTAGGATTGCAATAATGGCAGCTGAAGCCCACTCCGGCTTGCCTCCGGGCGCATCTGCGAGCGAGAGCATATTGATCCCCACCTCAAACACCAGTGGCGGTTCCAGCGAGCTAAGGAAAGGAAGCAAGTGCGAGACAATGTCAGACACCCCCACCAACTTCTCCGCACTCGCCTCCACGGTATCGGCTATTGTAGTGTCTCCCGGTTTGGCAATCTGCCGCAGCGTGTTCACCGCGCCAGATGCAACCATTTTTGCTGCATGCACAAGAGGGTACACAGTGACCCGGAAGCTCTCAACGGGCATAACCATGGATCGAGCAATGAGCATATTTCGCCGGGACCAGATGAAGTCGATGGCGTCAGCTGCCCACTGGGCACGCACAGCGAGCGCGCCCTCTCCATCAACGAGCTTGTCCCCAGCAAGCCGGCTCATACGCCGCGCGTCCAGCTCCTGGAACAACCGAGCAAGTGCCTCGAACGCTGCGGCTGCCACTGCGTCTGCGGAGTCTAAGGCCAGCTCGGTCAGACGGCCCCACCAGGTGGTGGCGTGCCCCATGAGCGAGGGGTTGGTGGAGCACATGAGCGCGAGGTCATCGCGCGGGAGGAGGGAGGAGAGGGAGGTAACGGCGGCAAGGCGGAGTGACTCGGCGGGCGAGGAGAGAGCGGCAGCGATGTCGGCGTGCGCGGAGGAGAGGAGGGTTGGGAGTAGGTGCGAGGGGAGCGACGGGAATGAGGCGATGGAGGAGGCGGCGACGTCGGGATCCGGGAAGGAGAGGTCGGAGCGTAGGGAGGAGAGCAGGAGCGGGTCGAGGAGATCGGGGGGCAGGGGCAGCGCACGGAGAAGGTCGAGCGCAAGGCGCTTGCAGACGGCCGAGGAGGGCGCCGCTAGGATCTCGGTGGCGGCGGTGCGGGCTAGCGCGGAGACGTCGCGGCCGGCGGCGCACTGCTGCAGGGCCTGCAGGAGCGCTGACGACTGCCGGAGAGCGTCCGAGGAGCGGAGATCGGTGGTGATCTGCGCGATGAGGAGGTCCATCGCGCCGCTGCCGCAATTGGGCTCCGGCGATCGCCGGAGCTGGGGAAGAGTAGCGGTGGTCGTGCAGATCTGGGAGGGAAGGGGGGAGTGCCAGAGCACGAGAAGGGTCGGTGTTTTGTTTGAGTGCGGTGCTGCGGCCGGTGGTAACGGGTCGGATCTTTTCGTCCAGCGACTTCGGTGACTCGGCGAGGACTGATCAGTAGGGCCCAGAGCGACTGTAATGGTCGGGGTTCGATCTAGACCGTCTATGTTGAAGTTTTTGCTAAAGTGAGTGTATCTGACGGTGCAGGCCGCTCGAGAGGTGAAATAACACAGCCACTGATTATTGTTCTTTCAGAAATAGTTTATTTCATAATTTACTGGGACAATGTCCGAATGCGTTAGCTTGTGATGTATCTGCCCATTTTAAGTAAGGAAGATTTCTTGATTCTCCTTCGTCACACCTTTATATCCGTTAATTTTTATGTAAATTATAAAAACTAATGGTTGGGATTTAAAAGAAAGAAAGATTGAACATGTATCACACGTTCATTTCTATTGGACTTGGAGACGTAGGGGGGGGCATAGAGTGTAGACGCAAAGAAGGAAAAAATGGACGTGTACGGCACTTCCCCGCCGCCACGCGTGATCGGTCTTTCTCTTCGGCTTGTCGCCGCCCTGTTCGCCTTCCACTTCCCATTCACCCCTAATCTTCTCTGGTGCCACCCCCAACCTCCTCGACCTCCAACCTCCTCCTGCCATTTGTCTTCGCTTTGGGTCGAAGTCGGAGTCCTTGTTCATGCAGGACAACTTCTCCAACCCGAATCCATGGAGTGCATGCATGAGGGATGCAGCCTTGGCAAAGTCCTCGCCCTGGATGACCACGCCAAGCTGGAAACGGAGCACAGAGTCGTAGCCCTCAGCCTAGTTGACCTCCGCAGAGTGGAAGCCCCAACGGGTCAGTCCCATGCGGAGGCAGGGGCATGGGGCCAGGGGCGGAGTGGCATCCATTTTGCATCATGATTCATGTTGGGAAACGTAGTAGAAAACAAAAAAAATGTCCTACGATCAAATTAGGAACACTATGAAGATGCAATAACGGTTTAGGTCTGATCGTTACCAACTTTGAGTTGCAGCGAAAGAAGAGTCGGTGTAGATCATACTTGAAGTCCCTCGAACCGTTCACGAACGGTCCCTCAAACTAAAGACCGAAAGCACGACCTCTCCATAGTTTACAAGTGTATGGTCGTCATGATCCGGCAGCGCTTCGTTATCCAGAGCTAATCTATGCCAGAGAATTAGAGCGGGAGATTAGAACCACACTGGGCTTATAATTACGAGGATTAGAGAGGATTAGATCTAGCTCTAACTGGATCAACTAAAACTAGACGTAGACAACTAGAGGAGGCTCCAAAACTTGTGTCTCCCAAGGGCCAAATCCTCAAGTATATATTGGTTGGAGAAGAGGGAGGAGGTGCCACAAGGGGGAAGGGTCGCTAAGAGGATGGGGAGTTCCCCTCCAATTCGACCTCCCCTAACAAGCTAGGGGCGCCCAAGTGTTACTGGGCCCAGCTAGGGCCCAATAACTCTCCACAACTTGGTCTTTTTAATATATTTTTTGTCCCGTTGATATCTCAATAATTATCTTTTCGGTCTAGAAAAATAGTTATGAACTTGACTTGGCCCCCCTATACCAAAATCCTGGCTCCGCCGGGAGGGGTCCACCACTTTCCATTGGTGCCTCTTCGATGATGCGTGAGTAGTTCTTTGTAGACCTTCGAGTCTGTAGTTAGTAGCTAGATGGCTTCCTCTCTCTCTCTCAATTGATTCTCAATACAATGGTCTCCTGAAGATTGATACGTCTCCAACGTATCTATAATTTTTGATTGTTCCATGCTATATTATATCCCGTTTTGGACATTATTGGGCTTTATTATACATTTTTATATTATTTTTGGGACTAACCTATTAACCGGAGGCCCAGCTTAGAATTGCTTTTTTTTGCCTATTTCAGAGTTTTGCAGAAAAAGAATATCAAACGGAGTCCAAACAGAATGAAACCTTCGGGAACGTGATTTTCGGAACAAACGTGATCCAGAGGACTTGGACCCTACATCAAGACATCAACCAGGAAGGCACGAGGTAGGGGGCGCACCTACCCCTCTAGGCGCGCCCTCCACCCTCGTGGGGCCCACGTTGCTCCATCGATGTACTCCTTCCTCCTATATATACCTATGTACCCTCAAACTTACAGATACAGAGCCAAAACCCTAATTCCACCGCCGTAACTTTCTGTATCCACGAGATCCCATCTTGGGGCCTTTCCCGGAGCTCCGCCGGAGGGGGCATCGATCACGGAGGGCTTCTACATCAACACCATAGCCTCTTCGATGAAGTGTGAGTAGTTTACTTTAGACCTACGGGTCCATAGTTATTAGCTAGATGGCTTCTTCTCTCTTTTTGGATCTCAATACAAAGTTCTCCCCCTCTCTTGTGGAGATTTATTCAATGTAATCTTCTTTTGCGGTGTGTTTGTTGAGATCGATGAATTGTGGGTTTATGATCAAGTTTATCTATGAACAATATTTGAATCTTCTCTGAATTCTTTTATGTATGATTGGTTATCTTTGCAAGTCTCTTCGAATTATCAGTTTGGTTTGGCCTACTAGATTGATCTTTCTTGCAATGGGAGAAGTGCTTAGCTTTGGGTTCAATCTTGCGGTGTCCTTTCCCAGTGACAGTAGGGGCAGCAAGGCAGATATTGTATTGTTGCCATCGAGGATAACAAGATGGGGTTTATATCATATTGCATGAGTTTATCCCTCTACATCATGTCATCTTGCTTAAAGCGTTACTCTGTTCTCTTGAACTTAATACTCTAGATGCATGCTGGATAGCGGTCGATGTGTGGAGTAATAGTAGTAGATGCAGGCAGGAGTCGGTCTACTTGTCTCGGACGTGATGCCTATATACATGATCATACCTAGATATTCTCATAACTATGCTCAATTCTGTCAATTGCTCAACAGTAATTTGTTTACCCGCCATAATACTTATGCTCTCGAGAGAAGCCTCTAGTGAAACCTATGGCCCCCGGGTATATCTTCCATCATATTAATCTTCCAATACTTAGTTATTTCCTTTGCCATTTATTTTACTTACATCTTTATCTCCCTATATCATAAAAATACCAAAAATATTATCTTATCATATCTATTAGATCTCACTCTCGTAGGTGGCCATGAAGGGATTGACACCCCCTTTATCGTGTTGGTTGCGAGGAGTTTATTTGTTTGTGTAGGTGCGAGGGACTCGTGCGTGGCCTCCTACTGGATTGATACCTTGGTTCTCAAAAACTAAGGGAAATACTTACGCTACTTTGCTGCATCACCCCTTCCTCTTCAAGGGAAAACCAACGCAGTGCTCAAGAGGTAGCAAGAAGGACTTCTGGCGCCGTTGCCGGTGAGTCTACGCAAAAGTCAACATACCAAGTACCCATCACAAACCCTTATCTCCCGCATTACATTATTTTCCATTTGCCTCTCGTTTTCCTCTCCCCCACTTCACCCTTGCCATTTTATTCGCCCTCTCTCTCTTCATCCTCCCTCTCTTTCTCTATTTGCCTCCTTTTGCCCGTCTCTTGTTTGCTTGTGTGTCGGATTGCTTGCTTGTCACGATGGCTCAAGATAATACCAAATTGTGTGACTTTACCAATACCAACAACATTGATTTTATTAGCACTCCGATTGCTCCTCTTACCGATGCTGAATCTTGTGAAATTAATGCTGCTTTGCTGAATCTTGTCATGAAAGATCCGTTTTCCGGCCTTCGTAGTGAAGATGCCGCTACCCATCTAAACAACTTTGTTGATCTGTGCAATATGCAAAAGAAGAAAGATATGGATAATGATATTGTTAAATTGAAGCTATTTCCTTTTTCGCTTAGAGATCGTGCTAAAGCTTGGTTTTCGTCTTTGCCTAAAATAGTATTGATTCATGGAATAAGTGCAAAGATGCTTTTATCTCTAAGTATTTTCCTCCCGCTAAGATCATCTCTCTTAGAAACGATATCATGAACTTTAAGCAACTTGATCATGAACATGTTGCACAAGCTTGGGAGAGGATGAAATTAATGATACGTAATTGCCCTACACATGGTTTGAATTTTTGGATGATTATACAAAAAAATTATGCCGGATTGAATTTTGCTTCTAGAAATCTTTTAGATTCGGCCACGGGAGGCACTTTTATGGAAATCACTTTAGGAGAAGCTACTAAACTCTTATATAATATTATGGTTAATTATTCTCAATGGCACATTGAAAGATCTACTAATAAGAAAGTGCATGCGATAGAAGAAATTAATGTTTTGAGTGGAAAGATGGATGAACTTATGATATTATTTGCTAATAAAAGTGTTTCTTCTGATCCTAATGATATGCCTTTGTCTACTTTGATTGAGAATAATAATGAATCTTTGGATGTGAATTTTGTTGGTGGGAATAATTTTGGTAACAACGCGTATAGAGGAAACTTTAATCCTAGGTCGTATCCTAGTAATTCCTCTAATAATTATGGTAATTCTTACAACAATTCTTATGGAAATTTTAATAAGATACCCTCTGATTTTGAATCTAATATTAAAGAATTTATTACCTCGCAAAAGAATTTCAATGCTTTGATTGAAGAAAAGTTGCTTAAGATTGATGAGTTGGCTAGGAACGTTGATAGAATTTCTCTTGATGTTGATTCTTTGAAACTTAGATCTATTCCTCCTAAGCATGATATCAATGAGTCTCTCAAATCTATGAGAATTTCCATTGATGAGTGCAAAGAAAGAACCGCTAGGATGCGTGCTAAGAAAGATTGCTTTATAAAAGCGTGTTCTTCTAGTTTCCATCATAATAAAGATGAAGATCTAAAAGTTATTGATGTGTCCCCTATTAAATCTTTGTTTTGCAATATGAATCTTGATAATGATGGGACTGAATATGATCCACCTTTACCTAGAAGGCGTTCCAAAAATTCGGAGTCTTTAGATCTTGATGCTAAAATTGTTAAAAGTGGGATTGAAGAAGTCAAAACTTTAAATATTAATGAACCCACTATTTTGGATTTAAAGGAATTTAATTATGATAATTGCTCTTTGATAGATTGTATTTCCTTGTTACAATCCATGCTAAATTCTCCTCATGCTTATAGTCAAAATAAAGCCTTTACCAAACATATCGTTGATGCTTTGATGCAATCTTATGAAGAAAAATTTGAGTTGGAAGTTTCTGTCCCTAGAAAACTTTATGACGAGTGGGAAACTACTATTCAAATTAAGATTAAAGATCATGAATGCTATGCTTTGTGTGTTTTGGGTGCTAGTGTTTCCACGTTTCCAAAGACTTTGTGTGATTTGCTAGGTTTCCGTGATTTTGATGATTGCTCTTTAAACTTGCACCTTGCGGATTCCACTATTAAGAAACCTATGGGAAGAATTAATGATATTTTGTTGCAAATAGGAATTATGTGCCCATAGATTTTATTGTTCTTGACATAGATTGCAATCCTTCATGTCCTATTATTCTTGGTAGACCTTTCCTTAGAACGATTGGTGCAAGTATTGATATGAAGGAAGGGAATATTAGATTCCAATTTACGTTAAGGAAAGGCATGGAACACTTCTCTAGAAAGAAAATTAAATTACCTTATGAATCTATTATGAGAGCCATTTATGGATTGCCTTCCAAGGATGGCAACACCTAGATATATCCTTGCTTTTATGCCTAGCTAGGGGCGTTAAACGATAGCGCTTGTTGGGAGGCAACCCATTTTATTTTTTATTCCTTGATTTTTTCTCCTGTTTAGTAATAAATAATTTATCTAGCCACTGTTTTGGTTGTTTTTTGTGTTTAATTAGTGTTTGTGCCAAGTAGAACCGTCGTGAAGACTTGGGGAAAGTCTTTTTAATCTTGCTGTAAAAAACAGAAACTTTAGCGCTCACGAGAACTGCTGCCATTTTTATTTGGAAAGTGATATTTAGTTAATTATTTTGCAGATGATTAATATATAAATTCCTCAGGTCCAGAAATTTATTTTAGAATTTTTGGGGTTCCAAAACTTGCATTAGCTGCAGATTACTACAGACTGTTCTGTTTTTGACAGATTCTATTTTCCATGTGTTGTTTGCTTATTTTGATGAATCTATGGCTAGTAAAATAGTTTATAAATCATAGAGAAGTTGGAATACATTAGGTTTAAAACCAATATAAATAAATAATAAGTTCATTACAGTACCTTGAAGTGGTGTTTTGTTTTCTTTCGCTAACGGAGCTCACGAGATTTTCTACTTTAAGTTTTGTGTTGTGAAGTTTTCAAGGTTTGGTTAAAAGATTTGATGGATTATGGAACAAGGAGTGGCAAGAGCCTATGCTTGGGGATTCCCATGGCATCCCAAGATAATCTAAGGACACCTTAAAGCGAAAGCTTGGGGATGCCCCGGAAGGCATCCCCTCTTTCGTTTACTTCTATCGATAACTTTACTTGGAGCTATATTTTTATTTACCACATGATATGTGTTTTGCTTGGAGCGTCTTGTATTATTTGAGTCTTTATTTGTTAGGTTTCCACAATCATACTTGCTGCACACACCTTTTTTGAGAGAGAGACACATGATTCAGAAATTGATAGAATACTCTATGTGCTTCACTTATATCTTTTGAGTCACATAGAGCACGATGGTGGAATTGTTTTATAGAAACTTTTGTTCTCTCATGCTTCACTTAGATTATTTTGAGAGTCCTACAAAACAGCATGGTAATTTGATTTAATCATTTTAGGCATTCAAGATTAATTAAAAAATTCTTATGAGTGTGTTGAATACTATGAGAAGTTTGAAACTTGATAATTGTTTTGAGATATGGAGATGGTGATATTAGAGTTGTGCTAGTTGAGTAGTTGTGAATTTGAGAAATGATTGTGTTGAAGTTTGTGATTCCTGTAGCATGCACGTATGGTGAACCGTTATGTTAAAAATCGGAGCATGATGTATTTATTGATTGTCCTCCTTATGAGTGGCGGTCGGGGACGAGCGATGGTCTTTTCCTACCAATCTATCCCCCTAGGAGCATGCGCGTAGTACTTTGCTTCGATAACTAATAGATTTTTGCAATAAGTACGTGAGTTTTTTATGACTAATGTTGAGTCCATGGATTATACGCACTCTCACCCTTCCACCATTGCTAGCCTCTCTAATACCGCGCACCTTTCGCCGGTATCATACACCCACCATATACCTTCCTCAAAACAGCCACCATACCTACCTATCATGGCATTTCCATAGCCATTCCGAGATATATTGCCATGCAACTTTCCACAGTTCTGTTATTATGACACGCTCCATCATTGTCATATTGCTTTGCATGATCATGTTGTTGACATTTTAGTCGTGGAAAAGCCACCATTCATAATTCTTTCATATAAGTCACTCATGCATCATTGCTATCCGGGTATGCCGCCGGAGGCATTCATATAGAGTCATACTTTGTTCTAGTATCGAGTTGTAATCATTGAGTTGTAAATAAATAGAAGTGTGATGATCATCATTCATAGAGTATTGTCCCAATAAAAAGGGAGAAAGGCCAGATAAATAAAAGAAGGCCCCAAAAAAAGAATAAATAAAAAGGGGCAATACTACTATCTTTTTTCCACACTTGTGCTTCGAAGTAGCACCATGATCTTCATGATAGAGAGTCTCCTATGCTATCACTTTCATATACTAGTGGGAATTTTTCATTTTAGAACTTGGTTTGTATATTCCAACGACGGGCTTCCTCAAAATGCCCTAGGTCTTCGTGAGCAAGCAAGTTGGATGCACACCCACTTAGTTCTTTTTGTTGAGCTTTCATATACTTATAGCTCTAGTGCATCCGTTGCATGGCAATCCCTACTCACTCACATTGATATCTATTAATGGGCATATCCATAGCCCGTTGATACGCCTAGTTGATGTGAGACTATCTTCTCCCTTTTTGTCTTCTCCACAACCACCATTCTGTTCCACCTATAGTGCTATATCCATGGCTCACGCTCATGTATTGCGTGAAGATTGAAAAAGTTTGAGAACACTAAAAGTATGAAACAATTGCTTGGCTTGTCATCGGGGTTGTGCATGATTTAAATACTTTGTGTGGTGAAGATGGAGCATAGCCAGACTATATGATTTTGTAGGGATAACTTTCTTTGGCCATGTTATTTTGAAGAGACATAATTTCTTAGTTAGTATGTGATAACCCACAAGTATAGGGGATCGCAACAGCTTTCGAGGGTAGAGTATTCAACCCAAATTTATTGATTCGACACAAGGGGAGCCAAAGAATATTCTCAAGTATTAGCAGCTGAGTTGTCAATTCAACCACACCTGGAAACTTAGTATCTGCAGCAAAGTGTTTAGTAGCAAAGTAATATGATAGTGATGGTAACGATTACAAAAGAGTAACGAAAGCAAAGTAATGTTTTTGGTATTTTGTAGTGATTGTAACAATAGCAACAGGAAAGTAAATAAGCGTAAACCAGTATATGGAAAGCTCGTATGCATCAGATCAATGATGTGTAATTATCCCGGATGTGGTTCATCATGTAACAGTCATAACATAGGGTGACACAGAACTAGCTCCAGTTCATCAATGTAATGTAGGCATGTATTCCGAATATAGTCATACGTGCTTATGGAAAAGAACTTGCATGACATCTTTTGTCCTACCCTCCCGTGGCAGCGGGGTCCTAATGGAAACTAAGGGATATTAAGGCCTCCTTTTAATAGAGAACCGGAACAAAGCATTAGGACATAGTGAATACATGAACTCCTCAAACTACGGTCATCACCGGTAAGTATCCCGATTATTGTCACTTCGGGGTTAACGGATCATAACACATAATAGGTGGCTATAGACTTGCAAGATAGGATCAAGAACACTCATATATTGATGAAACCATAATAGGTTCAGATCTAAAATCATGGCACTCGGGCCCTAGTGACAAGCATTAAGCATAGCAAAGTCATATCAACATCAATCTCAGAATATAGTGGATACCAGGGATCAAACCCTAACAAAACTAACTCGATTACATGATAAATCTTGTCGTGGAATTGTCATGGCAGATGTCCTTAGTGTCAGGACTTAGTCGCGAGGCCAACGCATCTATGTGGTAGCTTGAGAGGGGTCGAGCGGAATCGAGAGATGCAACACAAGACAAGGGTTTAGACAGCTTCGGGCCCCGGGAAACATCATCCGGTAATAACCCTACATGCTGTTTGTGGCTAGGTCTCATTATGATCATGAGGGAGTCGTCGGTAGGCCGGCTCTTTGTGTCTAGCCCTAAAGATTATTATTTTTCTCCCTCTTTGGGGAGCCCTACCCCTCCTTATATATGTTGAAGGGGCGGGTTACATGTGGAGTCCTAGTAGGGCTAGGACTAGTCTATCCTTTCTCACAAGTTGAATACAAGTCCGGGTCTTGCTTCCTCGTAAAGGAAATATTCGTCATCCCTTTCCTCTTAAGCTGGCCCACCAGAGTATAAGCCGGCCTGCTGGGCCTTAGGCCTTGTCGTCCGTCTGATCCGCCCGCTGGGTCTCCAGTGAGTCATAATGTCCAGGCGGGTTACATGTAAACCGCCATGTCCGGGTGGATCGCCAGTGAATCGTCAAGCTCCAGCCAGGTCTCTGGTGAGTCGCCAAGTTCGGCTAGGTCATGATTCCGGCTGGGTCATACCACGGGGTATATCCCCGACATTAGCCCCCAGTTTAATTTGGATTTATCCATGTTAAACTGATCCTGTAAAATAAACACAAGAACAAACTTGATAGGTTGTACTCTGGGTAGAATATTTTCCTGAACCGGCACCTGATCATCTTTAAGTCCTTGTCATTTCCTCCTGGATGCATACTCAAAGATCTTATAGCAAATCTCTTTTAACAGATATGTCCAAACCTTGCCAATGCAAAAATCCAGATACTTCTTTTGAGAAATCTGGGTCACTAGGCCAGCTTCAGAGCCAAATTGCAGACATTGGTATCTTATAGAGAAATATTGTAATAAATAATCCACTTGAATCGGCTTCCAAAGCACCAGCTTAAAAAATATTGGTCTTGAAAAACTCATCTGACTTTCAGCCGGCTTGTAGAACTTGTCGGTTTATCATTGCCAAAATATCCGGTTTGTAAATAATGATAACACCGGGTCATAACTGTTGCCGACGCCGGGTCATAGTTATTGGTGACGCCGGGTCAATCTGGTTTACTCAAAACTGAGAATTTGAAGATTTTTCTCCCTTATATCCATATTACCTGTAGCCCCCAAGTCTTGAATTGTTGACAGGAGCAATTGGTAGCCCCAAGGGCCGGCTCATTATGATGTGATGAGTCGGGTCTTCATTAAGGCCAGTAAAACTGTCTTTGCATTAGCCCCCCAAGTGCCATGGTGCATGCTGGCAGTGACATGGGACTTGCATATTTGATATAATCTCAAACTGAATAAGGTAGCCCCCAAGTGTTGGGTTGTAAGCCTGTAGCAACTCGGGACTATCCTTTCCATTGTAGAATAAATCATATCCATTGGTAAAATAATGGCCATTGCGCCAAAGCGACTTTGAATACCTTATCTGTTGACAAGTAAATCTGGAGTTTAAATACCCGGTGGCTCTTGGCCGATGGCGATTTAATATGCCTCCATTGTAAGCTGGAATTTTTATAACCCGGCGGCTTATAGCCTTTGAGAAAATCAAGAATTGATAACCCTTTTGAGACACCAATTTCAACCTTTGATGATGGGCTAGAACTTAATCATTTATATAAGTCATAGCTCTGGAAATCTTGCACAGAGTTTAAACAACGTATGCCCTGGCGACTTAACGTCAAAATCCAGGGCGGGTAACTACTCAAATGTAGTCTTATCCTACACATAAGTAAATCACACGATCCCCTGGCGGTTTACCGCAGGGCGGATCATAATATCCCACATATAACCATTGTGATATTTAATTTGTACTGCCGGTTTACATGACCTGTGTGCAGTAAGGGTGATAACCCAATCCTTAGAAGCCAATACTTCAAAATATATGATGATTGTCACATGTTGGCGACTTATCGTCCAAAGCCAAGCCGGGTTTCAACGAAACCACACTTATATGCTTCAGATATGAGCAAAAAGTATCAAAACCCAAAAGATTGTTTGAAAAAACTTAAACCAAATAAAAAATTGAGGTTTCTGATTCGAATACGATCAATAAACCGTTCCAAAGGGGTTAAGCTAGGATTCGAATATGATCATGTAGCCCCCAGTGGCTTTGGCGTTGCGCCGATCAAGAGGGTACCGACAGCTATGTTCTCTTTGGTTTGAATATGACCTATGTTTGAACAGGAAGCCCCCAAATGATCTTGAGAGGTTTTTAACGACCCTGATTCGAATACGATCCAAGTCGGACCCAAAAGGGGTTAAGTTATGATTTGGATACAATCAAGAAGCCCCCTAGTGAGTTTGGCTTTGCGCCGATCAAAAGGGTTACGACAGCTATGTTCTCTTTGGTTCGAATACGACCTATGTTTGAACAGGAAGCCCCCAAATGACCTGTAACTGTGGCTATGAGCCAGATCAAAGGGTAATCATAGCTTAGCTCAATAAGCCAGAAGCCCCCAAGTGATATATTTCTGAGTTGTGCTCGTCGGGTGCCTATGTTTGAGTTGTGCTGTGCAACAAACTCTCTTTGGTCCCTGTAATTTTTTTCTGAAAACTCGAACTTGCGAGAGATTAATTCTTTTTGAACCGGAAATTCTTAAACCGGATATTGAGAGCTTTAAAGTTTTGTAAGAGACAAATTTACCTTGAGCCGGATGTTTGAACCGGATTTGAGAGCTTCAAAGTTTTGCGGGAGAGAGATGTCTCTTGAACCGGATTTTAAACCGGAATATTTATTTTGAACTGGCAATTCTCTAACGGCCTTTGTATTTTCATCAATATGGTGGTAGCCTCCGGAACCGAGTTATCATTCCCTCCAATGACCTGGAGTTCCCGAGTCATGTTATTGTAGCCCCCGAGTCTCAAGACGACTCGAGGAGTTGGCTTGAGATTCTCCATATTAACCGTGATATAAACCGGCATGGGTTATCTATTAGCTCAGTGATATAATAATCCCTTTTTGCAGTAGACAATTTGGCCTACATTGGAAAACTTGCAAGCCAGAGTAATTGCTCTTTTAAAAAAACACAATATATAATATAAAAAATATAATGGATGGATTTCACCTGATACGTTAGGCCAGAAAATATCCACCGTGGAGTTGATGATCACCACGGTGAAGCTGAAATCAATCATGAGCAAGTCGGCCATGCGAGCAGACAGATGAATTGGCCACGACGTTGTAAGCCGGTGTGGACGGGGAGAGTCGGCAGCAGCGTGTAAGCCGACGCAGACGGGAGTTATCCGCGTGTGCTGATGTAGTAGAGGCCGCGACTTGCGTACATATCCGTCAAACAGCACGGTACGGACAAGCTTAGTGCAAAAATAACTTGGTGTACGCCCTTTGCGACACCTTTGTAATAACTAATGATCCTGCGAAGAAATACCACATATCAAAGTAATTGTTCTCAAACAAAGTATGTGTTGATAAAATGCATAGGAGGGATAACACCTGATTCGCCCGGACAACAAATGAGTCGACCGTGGCATTGTACGCCGATGCGGACAGGGAGAGATGGCACCAGCGTTGTAAGTCGGCATGGACGGGCGAGTCCGCCGTATGTTGATGTAAACCGGACTACGGGGGACGGTTGCCTGTGCTCGCTTATTGGGCAATTCGTGCGGTCCTGACGAGTTGACGCAGATTGGACCATGGGAACGGTGACTTGCACGCATGTCTGTTGAGCCGCGTGACATGAACGAATGCTAGCGCATTGATACGTCTCCAGCGTATCTATAATTTTTGATTGCTCCATGTTATATTATCTACTGTTTTGGGCAATATTGGGCTTTATTATCCACTTTTATATTACTTTTGGGACTAACCTATTAACCGGAGGCCCGGCCCAGATTTGCTGTTTTATGCCTATTTCAGTGTTTTGAAGAAAAGGAATTTCAGACGGAGTCGAAACGGAACAAAATCAACTGGAGAAGTTAATTTTGGAAGGAAACACACCTGATGGACTTGGACCCCACGTCAAGGAAGGAACGAGGTGCTCATGAGGGTGGGGGGCGCGCCCACCCCCCTAGGGCGCGCCCCCTGTCTCGTGGGGCCCCCGTGGCTCCTCCGACGTCCTCCCTGCACCCATATATATCCACGTACCCTAAAACTTCTAGAACGCGACATAGATCGGGAGTTCCGCTGCCAGAAGCCTCCGTAGCCACCGAAAACCAATCTAGACCCGTTCCGGCACCCTGCCGGAGGGGGCAATCCCTCTCTGGTGGCCATCTTCATCATCCCGATGCTCTCCATGATGAGGAGGGAGTAGTTCTCCCTCCGGGCTGAGGGTATGTACCAGTAGCTATGTGTTTGATCTCTCTCTCTCTCTCTCTCTCTCTCTCTCTCTCTCTCTCTCTCTCTCTCGTGTTCTTGATTTGGCACGATCTTGATGTATCGCGAGCTTTGCTATTATAGTTGAATCTTATGTTTCTCCTCCCCCTCTACTCTCTTGTAATGGATTGAGTTTTCCCCTTGAAGTAATCTTATCGGATTGAGTCTTTAAAGACTTGAGAACACTTGATGTATGTCTTGCCGTGGATATCTGTGGTGACAATGGGATACCGCGTGCCACTTGATGTATGTTTTGGTGACCAACTTGCGGGTTCATGAACCTATGCATAGGGGTTGGCACACGTTTTCATCGTGATTCTCCGGTAGAACTTTGGGGCACTCTTTGAGGTCCTTTGTGTTGGTTGAATAGATGAATCTAAGATTGTGTGATGCATATCGTATAATCATACCCACGGATACTTGAGGTGACATTTGAGTATCTAGGTGACATTAGGGTTTTGATTGATTTGTGTCATAAGGTGTTATTCTAGTACGAACTCCAGGGCTGTTTGTGACACTTATAGGAATAGCCCAACGGATTGATTGGAAAGAATAACTTTGAGGTGGTTTCGTACCCTACCATAATCTCCTCGTTCGTTCTCCGCTATTAGTGACTTTGGAGTGACTCTTTGTTGCATGTTGAGGGATAGTTATGTGATCCAATTATGTTAGTATTGTTGAGGGAACTTACACTAGCGAAAGTATGAACCCTAGGCCTTGTTTACCATCATTGCAATACCATTTACGCTTGCTTTTATCACTTGCTACCTTGCTGTTTTTATTATTTCAGATTACAAAAAGTATTATCTACCATCCACATACCACTTGTTTCACCATCTCTTCGCCGAACTAGTGCACCTATACAATTTACCATTGTATTGGGTGTGTTGGGGACACAAGAGACTCTTTGTTATTTGGTTGCAGGGTTGCTTGAGAGAGACCATCTTCATCCTATGCCTCCTACGGATTGATAAACCTTAGGTCATCCACTTGAGGGAAATTTGCTACTGTCCTACAAACCTCTGCACTTCGAGTCCCAACAACGTCTAAAAGAAGAAGGTTGTGTAGTAGACATCAAGCTCTTTTCTGGCACCGTTGCCGGGGAGGTGAGTGCTTGAAGGTATATCTTTAGATCTTTGAATCGAGTCTTTTAGTTTCTTGTTTTATCACTAGTTTAGTTTATAAAAGAAAATTACAAAAATGGAATTAAGTTTGTCTCATATGCTTCACCTTTTTAATATCTTTCGTGAGTATGATGGAAAGGAAAATTGTACTCAAGTGCTAGAAGAAGAAATCTATAAAATGTTTGGCACTAAATATTTGAATGATGAGCATGATTGCAATGTTGTTAGTACGAATTCCTTGAATATCTATGATGCTAATGATATGCAAAGCCACAAGCTTGGGGAAGCTATATTTGATAAAGATGATATTTTTTGTCCCCCAAGTTTTGATGATCAAATTTATTATGATGAAAGCATGCCTCCTATTTATGATGATTATATTGATGAAATTGGAATTGGAGAGGTCATGACTTTATTTTGTGTTGAATCCACTATTTCGTAAGAGGTTCCAATTGATTATGAGAACAAAGTTGCTATCTATGATGATTATTGTGATGACTTGTATGCTATAAAGAATAATGATATCCATGAAACTTGTCATCATGATTTTACTTTTCAATTGGATTATGCCTCACATGATAATTATTTTGTTGAGTTTGCTCCCACTATTATTCATGAGAAGAATTTTGCTAATGTGGAGAGTAATAAATTTTCTATGCTTATAGATCATGAAAAGAATGCTTTAGGTGCTGGTTATATTGTTGAATTCATTCATGATGCTACTGAAAATTATTATGAGGGAGGAATATATGCTTGTAGGAATTGCAATAATATCAAGTTTCCTCTCTATGTGCTTAAAATTTTGAAGTTATGCTTGTTTTACCTTCCTATGCAAGTTGATTCTTGTTCCCACAAGTTGTTTGCTCACAAAATCCCTATGCATAGGAAGAGAGTTAGACTTAAATGTGCTAGTCATATTCTTCATGATGCTCTCTTTATGTTTCAATTCTTATCCTTTATGTGAGCATCGTTGAAATCATCATGCCTAGCTAGGGGCGTTAAACGATAGCGCTTGTTGGGAGGCAACCCAATTTTATTTTTTTCCTGTTTACTAATAAATAAATCCTCTATCCTCTGTTTATATGTGGTTTTATGCTTTTAATTAGTGTTTGTGCCAAGTAGAACCTTTGGGAAGACTTGGGGAAAGTCTTGTTGATCATGCTGTCAAAAACAGAAACTTTAGCGCTCACGAGAATTGCTGCCATTTTTATTTGGAGAGTGCTATTTAGTTAATATTTTTGCAGATGATTAATATACAAATTACTCATGTACACAAATTTATTTGAGAATTTTATGAGTTCCAGAAGTATACGTTTGATCTAGATTACTACAGACTATTCTGTTTTTGACAGATTCTGTTTTTCATGCGTTGTTTACTTATTTTGATGAATCTATGGCTAGTAAAATAGTTTATAAACCATAGAGAAGTTGGAATACAGTAGGTTTAACACCAATATAAATAAAGAATGAGTTCATTGCAGTACCTTGATGTGGTGATTTATTTTCTTGTACTAATGGAGCTTATGAGTTTTCTGTTAAGTTTTGTGTTGTGAAGTTTTCATGTTTTGGGTAAGGATTCGATGGTCTATGGAATAAGGAGTGGAAAGAGCCTAATATTGGGGATGCCCGAGGCACCCCAAGGTAATATTCAAGGATAGCCAAGAGCCTAAGCTTGGGGATGCCCTGGAAGGCATCCCCTCTTTCGTCTTCGTTCATCAGTAACTTTACTTGGAGCTATATTTTTATTCGCCACATGATATGTGTTTTGCTTGGAGCGTCAATTTATTTTGTTAGGATTTGCTTGCTGTTATTTAGAATAATGTTTTGCATCTTTTATTTCAATAAAAGTAGCATTGATAGCCTTTACTATGCCTATGTTACAAGTATACATGTTGCTGTTTGAAAACAGAAAGTTTACCGCAGTTGCAATAATTCCCTAGAAAAGTCAGAATGTGATAAAATGTCGAAACCTTTTGCATATTAAGATATGATAAATTTACTACAGTTGGAATTTTCTTTCATAATTTTTGGAGTTAGGGAAGTATGGATGTTGCAGCATTCTTTACAGACTATCCTGTTTAGGCAGATTGCTGTTATGTTTGCATTGTTTGCATATGTTTGCTTCTTTAATGATTCTATTTGATGATAGGACTATTAAATATGCATAGGCATATAGTATGCAATGTTGCATAATAATTTTAGTGATTTGCTACAGTAGAGTATGATAAGGTTTTTGCAATATTTTATACTAACTTATCTCACGAGTCCTTGTTGAGTTTTGTGTGGATGAAGCTTTTGAGATTTAGGGAGACCGTGATATGAGAGGAATTAAGGAGACACAAAAGGTCAAGCTTGGGGATGCCCAAGGCATCCCAAGATAATATTTCAAGAAGTCTCAAGCGTCTAAGCTTGGGGATGCCCCGGTTGGCATCCCACCTTTCTTCTTCAACAACTATCGGTTAGTATCGGTTGATCCTAAGTTTTTGCTTCTTCACATGATGTTTGCTATTCTTAGATGTCATTTTCTTTTGCTTTTCTTGCTGTTTGAATAGAATACCAAGATCTGAAATTCTTAAATGTTAGAGAGTCTTCACATAGTTGCATAATTATTCGACTACTCATTGATCTTCACTTATATCTTTCGGAGTAGTATGTCATTTGCTCTAGTGCTTCACTTATATCTTTTAGAGCATGGTGGTAGTTTTATTTTGAAGAAATAGATGAACTCTCATGCTTCACTTATATTATTTTGAGAGTCTTAAATAGCATGGTAATTTGCTTAAAATCCTAATATGCTAGGTATTCAAGAATAATAAAATTCTCTTATGAGTGTGTTGAATACTAAGAGAAGTTTGATACTTGATGATTGTTTTGAGATATGAGGATGGTGATATTAGAGTCATGCTAGTTGAGTAGTTGTGAGTTTGAGAGATACTTGTGTTGAAGTTTGTGATTCCCGTAGCATGCATGCATGGTGAACTGTTATGTGGCGAAGTCAGAGCATGATTTATTTATTGATTGTCTTCCTGATGAGTGGCGGTCGGGGACGAGCGATGGTCTTTTCCTACCAATCTATCCCCCTAGGAGCATGCGCGTAGTACTTTTGTTTCAATGACTAATAGATTTTTTCAATAAGTATGTGAGTTCTTTATGACTAATGTTGAGTCCATTGATTATATGCACTCTCACCCTTCCACCATTGCTAGCTTCTCTAGTACCGCGCACCTTTCGCCGGTATCATACACCCACCATATACCTTCCTCAAAACAGCCACCATACACCTACCTATTATGGCATTTCCATAGCCATTTCGAGATATATTGCCATGCATCTTTCCACAGTTCAGTTATTATGACACGCTTCATCATTGTCATATTGCTTTGCATGATCATGTAGTTGACATCGTATTTGTGGCAAAGCCACCGTTCATAATTCTTCCATACATGTCACTCATGCATAATTGCACATCCCGGTACACCACCGGAGGCATTCATATAGTCATATTTTGTTCTAAGTATCGAGTTGTAATTCTTGAATTGTAAGAAAATAAAAGTGTGATGATCATCATTATTAGAGCATCGTCCCAGTGAGGAAAGGATGATGGAGACTATGATTCCCCCATAAGTCGGGATGAGACTCCGGACAAAAATAAATAAAAGAGGCCAAAGAAGCCCAAATAAAAAAAATAAAAGAGGCCATAAAAAAAGAGAAGGCCCAAATATAAAAAATAAAAAATGATAAAAAAATGAGAGAAAAAGAGAGAAGGGACAATGTTACTATCCTTTTACCACACTTGTGCTTCAAAGTAGCACCATGATCTTCATAGTAGAGAGTCTCTCATGTTATCACTTTCATATACTAGTGGGAATTTTTCATTATAGAACTTGGCTTGTATATTCCAGTGATGGGCTTCCTCAAATTTCCCTAGGTCTTCATTAGCAAGCAAGTTGGATGCACACCCACTTAGTTTCTTTTTGAGCTTTCATACATTTATAGCTCTAGTGCATCCGTTGCATGGCAATCCCTACTCACTCACATTGATATCTATTTATGGGCATCTCCATAGCCCGTTGATACGCCTAGTCGATGTGAGACTATCTTCTCCCTTTTTGTCTTCTCCACAAACACCATTCTATTCCACCTATAGCGCTATATCCATGGCTCACGCTCATGTATTGCGTGAAGATTGAAAAAGTTTGAGAACATCAAAAGTATGAAACAATTGCTTGGCTTGTCATCGGGGTTGTGCATGATTAAATATTTTGTGTGGTGAAGATGGAGCATAGCCATACTATATGATTTTGTAGGGATAGCTTTCTTTAGCCATGTTATTTCGAGAAGACATGATTGCTTAGTTAGTATGCTTGAAGTATTATTGTTTCTATGTCAATATTAAACTTTTGTCTTGAATCTTATGGATCTGAATATTCATGCCACAATTAAGAAGAATTATATTGAAATTATGCCAACTAGCATTCCACATCAAAAATTATCTTTTTATCATTTACCTACTCGAGGACGAGCAGGAATTAAGCTTGGGGATGCTTGATACGTCTCCAACGTAACTATAATTTTTGATTGCTCCATGCTATATTATCTACTGTTTTGGGCAATATTGGGCTTTATTATCCACTTTTATATTACTTTTGGGACTAACCTATTAAACGGAGGCCCAACCCAGATTTGCTGTTTTATGCCTATTTCAGTGTTTTGAAGAAAAGAAATTTCAGACGGAGTCGAAACGGAACGAAATCAACTGGAGAAGTTAATTTTGGAAGGAAACACACCTGATGGACTTGGACCCCATGTCAAGGAAGTAACAAGGTGCTCACGATGGTGGGGGGTGCGCCCACCCCCCTGGGGCGCGCCCCTGTCTCGTGGGGCCCCGTGGCTCCTCCGACGTCCTCCCTGCACCCATATATATCCACGTACCCTAAAACTTCCAGAACGCAACATAGATCGGGAGTTCCGCCGCCAGAAGCCTCCGTAGCCATCGAAAACCAATCTAGACCCGTTCCAGCACCCTGCCGGAGGGGGCAATCCCTCTCCGGTGGCCATCTTCATCATCCCGGTTCTCTCCATGACGAGGAGGGAGTAGTTCTCCCTCGGGGCTGAGGGTATGTACCAGTAGCTATGTGTTTGATCTCTCTCTCTCTCTCTCGTGTTCTTGATTTGGCACGATCTTGATGTATCGCGAGCTTTGCTATTATAGTTGGATCTTATGTTTCTCCTCCCCTCTACTCTCTTGTAATGGATTGAGTTTTCCCCTTGAAGTAATCTTATCGGATTGAGTCTTTAAAGACTTGAGAACACTTGATGTATGTCTTGCCGTGGATATCTGTGGTGACAATGGGATACCGCGTGCCACTTGATGTATGTTTTGGTGACCAACTTGCGGGTTCATGAACCTATGCATAGGTGTTGGCACACGTTTTCGTCGTGATTCTCCGGTAGAACTTCGGGGCACTCTTTGAGGTCCTTTGTGTTGGTTGAATAGATAAATCTGAGATTGTGTGATGTATATCGTATAATCATACCCACGGATACTTGAGGTGACGTTGGAGTATCTAGGTGACATTAGGGTTTTGATTGATTTGTGTCTTAAGGTGTTATTCTAGTACGAACTCCAGGGCTGTTTGTGACACTTATAGGAATAGCCCAACGGATTGATTGGAAAGAATAACTTTGAGGTGGTTTCGTACCCTACCATACTCTCCTCGTTCGTTCTCTGGTATTAGTGACTTTGGAGTGACTCTTTGTTGCATGTTGAGGGATAGTTATGTGATCCAATTATGTTAGTATTGTTGAGGGAACTTACACTAGCGAAAGTATGAACCCTAGGCCTTGTTTACCATCATTGCAATACCGTTTACGCTTACTTTTATCACTTGCTACCTTGCTGTTTTTATCATTTCAGATTACAAAAACTATTATCTACCATCCATATACCACTTGTTTCACCATCTCTTCGCCGAACTAGTGCACCTATACAATTTACCATTGTATTGGGTGTGTTGGGGAGACAAGAGACTCTTTGTTATTTGGTTGCAGGGTTGCTTGAGAGAGACCATCTTCATCCTACGCCTCCTACGGATTGATAAACCTTAGGTCATCCACTTGAGGGAAATTTGCTACTGTCCTACAAACCTCTGCACTTGGAGGCCCAACAACGTCTAAAAGAAGAAGGTTGTGTAGTAGACATCAAGCTCTTTTCTGGCGCCGTTACCGGGGAGGTGAGTGCTTGAAGGTATATCTTTAGATCTTGCAATCGAGTCTTTTAGTTTCTTATTTTATCACTAGTTTAGTTTATAAAAGAAAATTACAAAAAAGGAATTAAGTTTGTCTCATATGCTTCACCTTTTTAATATCTTTCGTGAGTATGATGGAAAGGAAAATTGTACTCAAGTGCTAGAAGAAGAAATCTATAAAATGTTTGGCACTAAATATTTGAATGATGAGCATGATTGCAATGTTGTTAGTATGAATTCCTTGAATATCTATGATGCTAATGATATGCAAAGCCACAAGCTTGGGGAAGCTATATTTGATAAAGATGATATTTTTTGTCCCCCAAGTTTTGATGAGCAAATTTATTATGATGAAAGCATGCCTCCTATTTATGATGATTATATTGATGAAATTGGAATTGGAGAGCTCATGACTTTATTTTGTGTTGAATCCACTATTTCAGAAGAGGTTCCAATTGATTATGAGAACAAAGTTGCTATCTATGATGATTATTGTGGTGACTTGTATGCTATAAAGAATAATGATATCCATGAAACTTGTCATCATGATTTTACTTTTCAATTGGATTATGCCTCACATGATAATTATTTTGTTGAGTTTGCTCCCACTATTATTCATGAGAAGAATTTTGCTAATGTGGAGAGTAATAAATTTTCTATGCTTATAGATCATGAAAAGAATGCTTTAGGTGCTGGTTATATTGTTGAATTCATTCATGATGCTACTGAAAATTATTATGAGGGAGGAATATATGCTTGTAGGAATTGCGATAATATCAAGTTTCCTCTCTATGTGCTTAAAATTTTGAAGTTATGCTTGTTTTACCTTCCTATGCAAGTTGATTCTTGTTCCCACAAGTTGTTTGCTCACAAAATCCCGATGCATAGGAAGAGGGTTAGACTTAAATGTGCTAGTCATATTCTTCATGATGCTCTCTTTATGTTTCAATTCTTATCCTTTATGTGAGCATCGTTGAAATCATCATGCCTAGCTAGGGGCGTTAAACGATAGCGCTTGTTGGGAGGCAACCCAGTTTTATTTTTGTTCCTGTTTAGTAATAAATAATTCATATAGCTTCTGTTTAGATGTGGTTTTATGCTTTTAATTAGTGTTTGTGCCAAGTAGAACCTTTGGGAAGACTTTGGGAAAGTCTTGTTGATCATGCTATCAAAAACAGAAACTTTAGCACTCACGAGAATTGCTGCCATTTTTATTTGGAGAGTGCTATTTAGTTATTCTTTTTGCAGATGATTAATAGAAAAATTACTCAGGTCCAGAAATTTATTTGAGAATTTTATGAGTTCCAGAAGTATACGTTTGATCCAGATTAGTACAGACTGTTCTGTTTTTGACAGATTCTGTTTTTCGTGTGTTGTTTACTTATTTTGATGAATCTATGGCTAGTAAAATAGTTTATAAACCATAGAGAAGTTGGAATACAGTAGGTTTAACACCAATATAAATAAATAATGAGTTCATTACAGTACCTTGATGTGGTGATTTATTTTCTTGTACTAATGGAGCTTACGAGTTTTCTGTTAAGTTTTGTGTTGCGAAGTTTTCAAGTTTTGGGTAAGGATTCGATGGACTATGGAATAAGGAGTGGCAAGAGCCTAAGCTTGGGGATGCCCGAGGCACCCCAAGGTAATATTCAAGGATAGCCAAATATCCATGCATTGAGAGTCTGCGTGCCTAATCCATATATCAGGTGGTAGCACTACTAGCTCATGGCGACGTCTTTTTTTCTTTTCCTTGGGCCCAGAGCCCTTTCCCATGGGGGAATCTTTGCTACAGATTGATTTCTCCCTTTTTACGCTAGTCCAATCCGGACCATTTTTTATTCCGGTAACGAGTAGTACACCAACCAATCAAATATCCTGTAATTTGCGGTGGCTATCCGGATCAGCGATCCAATGGAAAACCAAAACTCCCGTGGATCTTTAGACAGCTCAATCACGCTTAATTTTACAGCAGCGCACCAGAACCAATCTGCCTTACGGGTCATGTGCGGCGGCGCACGGATCCAAAATCTCTTGATCACGATCTTCTACCTGAGACTTGTCCAGTGTCGGGTTAACCAGCCCGATTCTTCCACGCCATTTCTTCTTTATCCGGCTAATCACGGTCTTCTCGATCCTTGAGAGAAATCCCTTCAAGAACTCAACACCACCGTGCACAGGCCCCACGGTGGGCGCCAACTATCGTGGAATTGTCACGGCATATGTCCTTAGTGTCAGGACTTAGTCGCGAGGCCAACGCATCTATGTGGTAGCTTGAGAGGGGTCGAGCGGAATCGAGAGACGCAACACAAGACAAGGGTTTAGACAGCTTCGGGCCCCGGGAAACATCATCCGGTAATAACCCTACATGCTGTTTGTGGCTAGGTCTCATTATGATCATGAGGGAGTCGCCGGTAGGCCGGCTCTTTGTTTCTAGCCCTAAAGATTATTATTTTTCTCCCTCTTTGGGGAGCCCTGCCCCTCCTTATATATGTTGAAGGGGCGGGTTACATGTGGAGTTGTCGGTGTCAAAATCGGCGGATCTCGGGTAGGGGGTCCCGAACTGTGCGTCTAAGGCGGATGGTAACAGGAGGCAGGGAACATGATGTTTTACCCAGGTTCGGGCCCTCTTGATGGAGGTAAAACCCTACGTCCTGCTTGATTTATTCTTGATGATATGAGTATTACAAGAGTTGATCTACCACGAGATCGGAGAGGCTAAACCCTAGAAGCTAGCCTATGGTATGATTGTATCTTGTCCTACGGACTAAAACCCTCCGGTTTATATAGACACCGGAAAGGGCTAGGGTTACACAAGGTCGGTTACAAAGGAGGAGATATACATATCCGTATTGCCTAGCTTGCCTTCCACGCCAAGTAGAGTCCCATCCGGACACGAGACGAAGTCTTCAATCTTGTATCTTCATAGTCTAACAGTCTGGCCAAAGAATATAGTCCGGCTGTCCGGAGACCCCCTAATCCAGGACTCCCTCAGTAGCCCCTGAACTAGGCTTCAATGACGATGAGTCCGGTGCGCAGTATTGTCTTCGGCATTGCAAGGCGGGTTCCTCCTCCGAATACACCACAGAAGAATTTGAATACAAGGATAGTGTCCGAACCTGCAAAATAAGTTCCACATACCACCGTAGAGAGAATAATATTTCCACAAATCTAATTTGCTGACTTGTTTTGGCAACACGACATTATGCCATGGCCCGGTGATTATTCGAACCGTTTCCTTTAACTAGCCCCGCACATAACGCGAGGCAGTTTTTTGACACGTCTCGTCAAAGAAGAGACCGTGTCCCCCTTATTACGGGATTCTCATCAATACGGGCGTGGGTAACCCAACCGCGTCATCGATTACGGCGCTTGGGGGATAAGCGAGTTTTACCAGGCTAGTGGGGACGCATAGTTTCGTCTGCCCATATAAAGGGATAAGGATTCACCTTTTCATCCATGCCTTCTTCCTCATTCGCTCATCCATTTTCGCACACTCGAGCTCCAACGCCCAAGTCCGCACTTCCCACCTCAACCCTCTCCAACCATGTTCGGAGCGGGAGGCAGGTGGATGGTCTCCTCCATCACGGAGGGACACATCAAGAAGCTGAGGAGAGCCGGATACCTGCCCGACGACATCGGCACCGGCTCCCAGATGAGGGGCAGCTCATCCCCACCCCCAGGCCCCACGAGAGGGTAGTGTTCCTTACCCATTTCCTCCGCGGACTGGGATTCCCTCTCCACCATTCGTCCTGGGCTCATGTTCTACTACGGCCTGGATTTCCACGATATGCCCCCGAACTTCATCCTCAATATCTCGGCGTTTATCGTCATGTGTGAGGCCTTCCTCCGCATCAAGCCCCACTTCAGCTTATGGCTGAAGACCTTCAATGCCAAGCCGAAGGTAGTGAGCGGCCGCCAGGCAGAGTGCGGAGGCGCCATGTTGTGCAAGATGCCCAATGTAACATGGCTCGAGGGCTCCTTCATGGAGACCATAAAGGGGTGGCAATCGGGGTGGTTCTATATCACCGAGCCGCGCGACCCTGAATGGGCAGCAACCCCCAAGTTCCAATCTGGCATCCTCACGCGGCTCACCTCATGGCAAGAGAAGGACCTGTCCTGGGGTAGTTCGGGAGAGCTGACCAGACTCCAAACATGTATCCAAAACATGGTGAGCAAGAAGCTCAAACTCGTCAACGTAGTCCAGGTCATGCTCATCCGCCGGATCCTCCCGTGTCAACGAGGGGCTTTCAATTTGTGGGAGTTCGACCCGGCCCAACACCAAACTTTGAACAGGCTCTTCGACACAACACACGAGGATGCCTGGAAGGTGCTATTCAAGGGCGCCGAGGTCCCTCCCTCCCTCATCGAGGACCGCGGGCTAAGCGCGAAGCGCCGAGCGCATTCAGTGAGTTCTATACATCCGGTAGGATATTTTATTTCCCCTAGCTTAATTATGTGCGGGGCCTGATCTCCATGCCTTTGATAGGACTGGGTGGAGACGTCGGGGCAGATTAACTGTCCGGCCCCTCTGCCCGAAGACACTGCGGACGCTCTCCTTATGGAGATGCTGACTCTGGCCCCTTATAAGGTGCCGGAGAAGACCAAGAAGGCCAAGGGAACCCGAAAGAGTTCCCGATGCCAGGCATTATCGGACTCATCGTCTGATAACTCTGCGACACACTCCTCCCCCGAAGACGAGGAGGAAGAAGAAGATGCTCCCCCTTCAGTTGGGGGAGACAAGAAAAGGAAGGCCGCCCCAACCGGGGGGGCCGAAGGGTCCAAGAAGGGAAGGACCCTCCTTCCGGACTACTCCACCACCGCCGCTGAAGGCGAACATGAGTGTCTGCTCAGGGCCAAGCCCCTGGCGAAGTCGTAAGTATCCGGATGCCAGAGTAGTTCATAGCATACCTTTGTCGCACCGCTTCTCCTAACATCGAATTATGATTATGCAGACCGCCACAAGCCCGTATCGATGTATCGTTGGACGGCTCCCTGGGCTCGTCGGATATGGATAGCGATCCACTTCGGACCGCCACCTCCCCTTGCCTTGCGGACAACACCGAGGTATTGTCTCAAGAGGCACCGGGTTGAGGGGAGACAGTCCCGGAGGCGCCTCAAGGCGACCTTCCGGACTCCAGGAGCAGAGGGAGCAAGGCTCCTGAGGGCTCCGAGTTCGGCCCTCAGCCGAACACCGCGCCGGAACCTCCAATGGTTCAGGACTCAGGCATGCGGCCTCCTTCCAAGAGGGGCAAGACGCCTCTGCCGCTGACCTCTGTCCATCCAAAGGCACCGGACAATCTCCTGGGAGCGCTTCGCAGCGCTTCCATCAACGAAGAGCACCGCACTATTATGAGTGCGGTGATCTAGAAGGTTCAGTCCGCCAAGAGCGGACTGACTGAATCCTGTGCCAGCCTTCTAACAGGCTTTGAGGTAAGTTTTTGAAATATGGGGAAAAATATTACCGCATAGACAGTAGCCCCTGATGCTCTGTTCGGTGTTCACAAAGAAAAGCCGAACAGAGGATCAAACAATATCGAAGGAGTCTAATATAAGTATGTCAATATGTGTATGCAGGCTTCGCTGCTGGCATCTGCCGCACTGACTGCGGAGGTCGCCGCACTGAAGCAGGACCTTAAAGGGTCCAAGGACGAGCTCGGCCTTGCCAAGAGGTAGCTCGAGGAGAACAAAGGTGAGTAGTACCTAGTCTATGGATATGTATAAAAAGAATGCGATTGCAAAATGATAGGATCATCGTAAATTTTCCACGGGCCAAGACCGAGGTGGCAACCCTGAAGCAAGCGCTATCCGAGGCTGAAAACAAAGCGGCCAAGGAGCGCACCGAGCGGGAAAGGCATGAGGCTCGGGTGGGTGAGGTGCAGCAAGAGCTCCATGCTCTCGTGACGAAGCACGGGGCTTTGGAGCTTGACTTGAAGACGCGAGAGTCTGAGCTTGCCGCGGCCCTCGAGAGCGCAAAGAGTGCCAAGGCCGAAGCCGAAAAGGCCCTCCAGGAGATTGACGCGATGAAGAAAATATCGGCGGGTAAGGCATTTGAAAGGATCGATAT
>NC_041386.1:527045240-527059643 GCF_002162155.2 Triticum dicoccoides | reverse complement strand
AAGGATCGATATGGTTGACTAGAGGGGGGGGGGGTGAATAGGCAACTAACAATTTTTAGCTTTTCTTTAACAATTTAAACTTTGCATCAAAGTAGGTTGTCTAGATATGCAACTAGGTGAGCAACCTGTATGATGCAACAAGGATAGGAGCACAAGCAAGCAAGAGATATGACACAAATAAGCTTGCACAAGTAAAGGTACAAGATAACCAAGAGTGGAGACGAGGATGTGTTACCGAAGTTCCTTCCCTTTGAGGGGAAGTACGTCTCCGTTGGAGCGGTGTGGAGGCAAATGCTCCCCAAGAAGCCACTAGGGCCACCTTATTCTCCTCACGCCCTCACACAATGTGAGATGCCGTGATTACACTATTGATGCCCTTGGAGGCGGCGACCGAACCTTTACAAACAAGGTTGGGGCAATCTCCACAACTCAATTGGAGGCTCCCAACGACACCACGAAGCTTCACCACAATGGACTATGGCTCCGCGGTGACCTCAACCGTCTAGGATGCTCAAACACCCAAGAGTAACAAGATCCGCAAGGGATTAGTGGGGGGAATCAAATTTCTCTTGGTGGAAGTGTGGATCGAGGCATTCTCAACCACTCCCAAGCAAATCAACAAGTTTGATTGGCTAGGAAGTGAGATCGGGTGAAAATGGAGCTTAGAGCAACAATGGAGCTTAGGGTTGGAAGAGATAAATCAATGGGGAAGAAGGGGACCCCTTATATAGTGGAGGACAAAGATCCAACCGTTATCCACCAACCAGCCCGCGGCCAGCGGTACTACCGCAGGGCCGCGCGGTACTACCGCTTGCTGCCAAGCGGTACTACCGCACGGTCATGCGGTACAACCGTACAAGCCCGCGGTACTGCCGCAACACCAAGAACAGACCTGAAGCACACGAGCTGAGGGCGGTACTTCCGCGAGCGCGGTACTACCGCGCTGCCTTGCGGTACTACCGCAAGGCAGGAATCCCTAGCCAAGGGGGAAGGAAACATCCGTGCCTACTTCCGCAAAGAGACGGAAGAAGCAAAAACCCGACACAGTACTACTGCTGAGGGGCGGTACTACTGCCTGACAACATAGCACGGTACTACCGCAGAAGGAAAGCGGTACTACCATGGTAGGCGTGGATGTAAAAAATTACATCCGCCCCTACTACCGCGAGGGAGCGGTACTAGCCTGGTGGGCAATGGTAGTGCAGCTCCAGGGGAGCGGTACTACCATGGGCACCTGCGGTACTACCGCGCCGCAGCACGGTACTACCGCTGGTGCCTACGGTACTACCGCTCACCTGGGAGGAGTACTACCGCGAGCCAACACAACAGTCAGAAACAGGGAGGCGAGAAAGCGGAGGATGCTCCAAGGGAAAGGAGGGGACTAGAAAGAGACGTGTACGTGATGATTCCACCCAAACCTTTCCAACGCGGACCCCCTCTTAATAGTACGACTTTCCTATGACTCAAATCCACCAAAAAGAAGCGTAGAAAAGACGCCGTCTTCAACAGTCTTCGAGGGGCACCCAACCATCTTGTGCCTAGCGAAGAAATGTCTGGGATACTCAAGGCACACGATTAGTCCGCAAACGCGTTGTCATCAATCACCAAAACACCTTAGGGATAAATATGCCCTTACAATCTCCCCCTTTTTGGTGGATTGATGACAATACGGGATTTGCACAAGGGAAATAATATTAAGCAACTGCAACCCCTCCTCTCTAGAATATAGACGCCCCCCCTAGATGTGTGCCAACTAGATGGGTGCTTTGGACTGCACGGCACACATACTAGGATCAAAGCTCCCCCTATATTATAGAGACAAGGCATATCTAGTAATAGGAAGGCTAACAGTAGACAAGATAGCACAAACATAAGATAACTAAGAAAGATAGAGTGCATATGTCTTACACCATATGTAGGATAAGTCTCGAATGCACAAACCACACAAAAGCAAACGAGGCAAACGAGGTTCAAATGACAAAGCAAACACACCAAGCACAAGCATGACACAACGCAAATCCCTACTCTCTCTCCCTCTTTGGCATCGAGACGCCAAAAAGGCAGAGAGGACACCTACACACACGGGGTGGCTCAGGCAGAGAAGTCATCCCACTACTCCTCGTGCTCCTCGTCAGACTCGGCGGTGGGGACGGTCTCCTCGATGTCCTCCTCAGAACTAGTCCACTTGTACCCCTGCTTCGCCATCCATGCAGCCTCTGGCATGATGGAATCCTCAGAACCGCCAGAGATCTCCTCTCCAAAGAGCCTCATGACCTTCTTGTCGCGGTGGCGACTCTGCTTGTCTGCCACGTGAGACCTGTACTGCCCCTTCGCCTGCATGCAGAAGAGAGTCTTCATCTCGTCCTTCATCTTCTTGGCCCACGACGGCTCAGTTGAAGGAGTGGTAGACCTAGCAGCACGGTCCTCATCAACGTTCTCTGCACCAGCCTCCTCCTCACCAACAGCCCTCCTAGCAGTAGAAGACTCAGCATGGGTAGTAGTGTTGGCCAAGTTGGGCTTGACGCGGAGACTGATGGACTCATGCTGAATCCAGTCTGGAGCAAGGAACTCATCACCAGGGTACATCTTCTCCCAAGCTGTGGAGAGCAACAGAAACAAGTACGGTCCATAGATAGGTACCTTGCGAGTGAACACCACAAACTGAAGCTCACACCACATGATGTGTGAGACATCAAGTGGCTGAGTCTGAGATGAACGTGCCTCTGCACACATGAGCAACATGTCCACTAGATAAGAATGAACCTTGTCCTTGTCGCCAATGCGTGGGAACAGAGTGTTGGGGAAGATGCGATGCATGATATCCATAAAGGAGTTCAGCACCCAAGTCGACTTGCCATTGGGGAGCACCTTCTCAACAAGGAATGGCTGAAGCAGGTTCTTGTTGGCAGACTCAGAGTTGGCATGTGGGCGAACACCAACGGGTGTGTGAAGCCCGTCATCAGGAATGTGAAGCAGATCCATGAACTCCTTCCATGTAGAAGACAGCTGACGGCTGTTGGTCATCCAGGTCATCCTCCGCTCATCCCCGGGATGAAAGTAAACTGAGGCAAAGAACTGACAAATAAGCTCAGGATCATAGTCAAGGTGAAAGGAGATCACAGGCTCAATAGCAAACTGCTCCACCAAGTCCAGAGCCTCTCCAAAATAGTCACGAAACTTGTCCTTCCGCATGTGATTCATGTCTATCCACTTGACATCCATGAAGGTATTCTGCTTGTTCTTGATCACATCCAGATAGATGAGAGCTTGTTGCTTGGTCCAGAACAACTCGGTGCCTCTGAGGACAGCCCGAGGATTCACATAGGGATTGATCTTCCGGCGTTCGACATACTCATTGACTGAAATCTCATCCATGCCCTTAGCAGGTTCCTTTTGCTTGCTGGCAGTGGTCTTGACATTGCGCTTGGGGGCATTGGAGCCCTCTGGTGCTTCATCATGGGGATTGCGCAGACGCTTGGAGCCAGTGTCACGACTGGGATTGGAACAGCGAGAGCCACCACCCGAGACACAAAGTGCAAAACACACACGACAAGCAAGAAGGATCAATGCAAAGACCACAACAAAGCAAAAAGAAACATGCAGAGAGCACACAAGATCATTGCCATGAGAGAGATTTGACCCCTACAGCAGTACTGCCAAGTGCCGTGGTACTAAGATTGTAGTACCGCTCTTAGTTGCGTAGTACCGTGTAAGGTCACGGTAGTACCGGGTCTAGGAGCGGTAGTAGGATCTTAGTGCCACAGCTAGCGCGGTAGTACCGCGTCTGATGGGCGATAGTACCGCACGAGCTAGCGCGGTAGTACCGCACATGAGACACGGTAGTACCTCACTGCGTCAGATCCGACAAGTTCAAATCCGAGGAAAGCCCGCGAAACCGCAGCGGTACTACGGTTGGACAAATCTACCACAAGACAACATATCAAGTATGATTCCTACGCAACACGACTCTCCTACATCCTACTCTTGCACAGATTTGGCCTAAAATCTCAAGAACAACAAGCATCTCCCCAAAAACCTAGAAACGAGAGAACAACCAAGAAAAAGAGGGATTTGGGGAAAAACCTTGGTCCATGGCAAGAGGAAGTGGTGGGGAACGATCCCACCGGTCGGAATCCGAGGAGAGTGGCCGGAGACGGAGATCCGGCGAGGACCTCCGGCGCCGTTCTTGAGCAAGAGAGAGAGACATGGGGAGAGAGACGAGTGAATGGGTATGGGGAGTTGGAACTCCCCTGCCCGAGTCATAACCCCCACGCTCACTCGATGGTGCGGTAGTACCGTGCCTCATCACGGTAGTACCGCTCGGCGGAAGTACCGCACCTGAGCGGTAGTACCGCGCTCTGGCGCGGTAGTACCGTGCCTCTCAAAGCGGTAGTACTGCGGGAAGCCGCGGTAGTATCGTGGGCTCAAGAAGTTGCACGTTTCAAGCACACGAAAAAGAGGTTTTTGCACGAACACTCCGAGGCAACACGACACCACAAGACCACGCAACACACAAAGGCAAAAAGACAAACGACAAAACGAAACAACCACGAGACACCACCTCTCCAAAGAGAGGGCGGTGGCCGTAGCCACCTATGTTTGAGTCAATTAGTATGGCACCGCGAAGAATTATCCTTGGGCCCATGACCAAAACTCGTCTTTGAACCACAAGTACCATCAAACATGGCTAATGTGAAAGACTTGATCAATTTATGCATAATGGGGGGAGGGAGAGTTCATTGAGAGAACAAAACTCCCCCTATGTCCATGCCTACATCTAAACAAGACAACAAGTTGAGTATGGTGGGGTGTGCAAGGGTTCACGCAATATTGCTCGAATCAATGATATTTAGCTCATGCCTTAACTCGCGAAATCTTGCTTCATCCAAGGGCTTCGTGAAAATATCTGCAAGGTTATCATGAGTGTTGACATAGTTGAGCTCGATCTCTCCTCGCCTAATGTGATCCCGGATGAAGTGATACGGATCTCAATATGCTTCGTCTTGAAGTGTTGCACCGGGTTGGGAGAGATCTTGATGGCACTTTCATTGTCACACCAAAGAGGCACTTTGTCACAAATGACACCGTAATCCTTTAAAGTTTGCCTCATCCATAAGAGTTGTGCACAACAACTACCGGCCGCCACATACTCCGCTTCGGTGGAAAAGAGAGACACACAACTTTGCTTTTTGGAAGACCAACTTACCAAAGAGCAACCAAGAAATTGGCACCCTCCGGAAGTGGACTTCCTATCCACTTTGTCTCCCGCCCAATCGGAATCCGAATACCCTACAAGCTTGAAGTTTGCTCCTCTTGGGTACCATAAGCCAAAGTTTGGGGTATGAGCCAAATATTGAAAGATTCGTTTGACCGCCACATAGTGACTTTCCTTAGGTGCAGCTTGAAACCGTGCACAAATTCCCACACTCAACATGATATCCGGTCTAGAAGCACAAAGGTAGAGCAAGGAGCCTATCATGGAACGATATACCTTTTGATCCACTGCTTTACCATTGGGATCTAAGTCAAGTTGGCACTTGGTGGGCATTGGAGTGGAAGCCGGCTTGACATCACTTAGCTTGAATCTCTTGAGCATGTCTTGAGTGTATTTGGCTTGGTTGATGAATGTTCCTTCTCTTCTTTGCTTCACTTCGAACCCTAGAAAGAACTTCAACTCTCCCATGGAAGACATCTCGAACTTTGAGGTCATGAGAGCGGAAAATTCCTCATTGAAAGCTTTGTTAGGGGAACCAAATATAATATCGTCAACATATAATTGGCACACAAACAACTCCCCTTTGACCTTCTTAGTAAAAAGAGTGGGGTCGATTAGCCCAACTTCAAAACCACGGTCTTGTAACAACTCGGTAAGGTGGTCATACCATGCACGTGGGGCTTGTTTAAGGCCATAGAGTGCCTTATCGAGTTGATACACATGATCGGAAAGTAGGGATCCTCGAACCCAGGGGGTTGCTTGACATAAACCAATTCATTAATGGGACCATTAAGAAAAGCACTTTTCACATCCATTTGTTGTAACTTAAAGTCATGATGAGAAGCATATGCAATCAACATGCGAATGGATTCAAGACGAGCAACGGGAGCAAAGGTTTCACCGTAGTCGATACCCTCGACTTGGGAGTAGCCTTGTGCTACCAAACGAGCCTTGTTGCAAATGATAATCCCATGGGCATCTTGCTTGTTCTTAAGTATCAACTTGGTTCCAATGACATTGTGGTTCCACGTCGGTCTTGGCACCAATCTCCACACTTTGTTGCGCTCGAAGTTGTTGAGTTCTTCATGCATGGCATTGAGCCAATCTGGATCTTCGAGCGCCTCATAGACCTTGTGGGGTTCGACACAAGAGACAAACGCGTGATGCTCACAATAGTTTGCTAATTATCTACGAGTGCTTACCCCCTTTCTTAAGCTTCCAAGCACATTCGTCATGAGATGATCCTTGGTGGAGAGCTTGGAAGCAACCTTGGCGGCACGGCGCTCCAATTCCTCCTCGGGGGTGAGACGAGGAGTGGTCACTTGATCATCTTGAGTGTTGTCTTGAGCTTGTTCTTGTTCTTGAACTTGCTCGGAGGAGAGAACTTGACCTTGGGCATCACTTGATGTGTCAACACCGTCTTGAGCATGATCTTGCCCTTGGTCATGTTCTTGAGGATGAGGGCCTTCATGTTGTTCTTGAAGCGTGTGGGCCTTGGGTTGGTGATGGCTCCACTTGAGTGGAGCATTGTCCTTCTCCTTCGGCCACAAGGGGTTCCTCAATGGGTAGGATAAAGCCAACACCCATTCTTCTTATGGCTTGAGGAGAAATTTCATCACCTACATCACAAGTGCCACTTTGCTCCACTTGGGAGCCGTTATTCTCATAAAACTCCACGTTACACGTCTCCTCAATAAGTCCCGTGGATTTATTGAGGACATGGTAAGCATGAGAGTTTGTAGCATAACCAACAAATATGCCCTCATAAGCTCTAGCCTCAAATTTAGACAACCGAACACCTTTCTTGAGAATGAAACACTTACACCCGAACACCCGAAAGTACTTGAGGTTGGGCTTGTTACCGGTGAGTATCTCATATGGAGTCTTGTTCAATCCCTTGCAGAGGTAGAGTCGATTGGATGCATGACACACGGTGTTGATGGCTTCAGCCCAAAAGTTGTACGGAGACTTGAACTCCGCCATCATGGTCCTTGCCGCATCCATTAACGTCCAGTTCTTCCTCTCCGCAACACCGTTTTGTTGAGGGGTGTAAGGTGCGGAATATTTATGCTTGATCCCCTCATCACTAAGAAACTCATCCAAGGTGTAGTTCTTGAACTCGGTGCTATTGTCACTTCTTATTGTCAAGATCTTTGCATTGTGTTGATGTTGTTCTTCATTTGCAAAGTCAATGACGGTTTGTTGGGTCTCGCTCTTCCTCTTGAAGAAATACACCCAAGTGTATCTTGAGTAGTCATCCACAATCACCAAGCAATACTTCCTACCCCCAAGACTATCAAAGGATGGAGGCCCAAAGAGATCCAAGTGAAGGAGCTCCAAAGGCCTCTTTGAGTAAATGATAGTCGTGGGAGGGTGAGCCTTCTCATGTAGCTTTCCTTCGATACAAGCACTGCAAGCACGATCTTTAGCAAAACTAACATTCGTTAGTCCACGGACACGATCTTTAGCAAGAAGACTTTGCAAAGATCTCATATTGACATGGGCTAGACGGCGATGCCAAAGCCATTAGGCATGTCGTGGTCTTAGTGGGTCGCTCCAAAAAGTTAATCACATATAGACCGTTCTCGACATGCCCAACAAAGGCTACTTTAAGAGTCTTGCTCCACAAGAGGGCCATGGTATCGATATCAAAGAAAGTGGCAAAGCCCATGATTGCAAGTTGATGAACGGAAAGTAAATTGTATGCAAGGGGCTCAACAAGCATGACCTTCTCGATCATGAGATCATGAGAGATGACCACCTTGCCAAGTCCCAATACCTTAGAAGATGAGGCGTCACCCCACTCGACATTGGTGGGCATAGATGGAATCTTGTGCACGTCCACCACCAAGTCCTTGCTTCCGGTCATATGATTTGTAGCTCCGCTATCGAGCAACCATGACCCCCCACCGGAAGCAAACACCTACAAGAGATCAATGCTTGGTTTTAGGTACCCATTTTGTAATGGGTCCTTTGATGTTAGTAACAAGGGTCTTTGGAACCCAAATAGACCATTCAATGTATTCATGAGGAGAACCAATGAATTTGGCATAGACATGCCCATCACTAGCATGACATAACATATAAGAAGGATTAAAGTCGCCGGCTTTGATGCGAGGAGTGGCATTGCCCTTTTTGACAACGCCACCCTTCGCATTGTTCTTCTTCTTCTCCTCGGAAGCACTCTCTCCCTCCTTCACAAAGGTTTGCATGAGAGGAGGAGGTCGTTTGGTCTTGTCATTCTTCTTCTTGTTCTTGGACTCGGGCACGTACCCAACCCCTTCCTTGGCCACAACCCCCTTTTGGTTGATCAAGAGGTCGTTGAGGTTCTTCTTGCCTTGTATGCAAGTCGCAAGACCTCTCTTAAGTTGCCCCTTTAGCTTAGAGTTCTCCTCAACAAGATGCACATGCTCACAACACGGGTTAGTAGCATTTGCATTATCAATTAACATCATATGAGGAAAAGTGGCTTTTTCCTTGGTTAGCTTTACTTGAAGTTGATCATGAGACTCTTTGAGGCTAGCATGAGCACCCTTCAAGACCTTGTGAGCCTTGTCAAGTATATCAAACTCCTCTTTGAGTCTAGCAAGATCAACCTCAAGTTCGGCCTTCTCAGAGTTTAGCACATGAGAAACAATGAGGACATGATCATAATATTTCTTTAACTTAGCATGATCAATGTTGTGTGACTCCTCAAGAGCCAAATGAAGATCACTCTCTTCCTCAAGAGCATTGGAAAGATCCGAAATCTCATCGGCATAGTCACGACTATGCCCTTCCATCTTAGTGATGGTATCTTCGTGAGCCTCGATCATGTCATTGGCTTCACCAAGTTGTTCCAAGAGAGCAACAAAGTGCTTCTTGGATTTACCCTTAAGTTTGCCCATAAAGGCCTCAAACTCATTTGCCTCCACATTAGCTCCCTCATGTTCATCAATGCTATCCATCGAAGAAGGATGATTAATGATGGTAGTTTTGATGCTGGGGGTTACCTTATTGGTGGCTTTAGCCATGAGGCACTTGGCGGTGATGCTCTCATTGGGTGAGTCGAGGAGAGACACCCGTGGAGTCGTCGCAATGGCAACAGAGGCCATGGCAGTCAACTCACCATCTTCATCATCGTCATCATCCTCATTGTACTCTTCTTGTACCACCAATGCCTTGGGAGGAGTCTTCTTGGTGAAGTTGCTCTTGTTGGGGAACGACTTGGCCTTGTCCTTTCGGATGAGCTTGCCACCATTGTCTTCCCTCTTCTCATACGGGCACTCCGCAACAAAATGACTCACATTGGCACAATTGTAGCAAGTCCTTACACGTTGCTTGCTCTTCGTGCCACTTGAGTTGTTTTTGTTAAAGTTTGGCCTCGAGTTTTTCTTGCTCCAAAATTGCCTTGAAGCGAGTGCAATGTGTTCATGATATGCATCCTTTGTATCCTCGGGGTTGCTCTCCTCTTCTTCCTCTTCTTCTTCTTCAATGGAGAGCTTGGCCTTCAATGCAAGGTTGGGCTTTTTGCCCTTTGAGAACGAAGCACCGCATTGTCGGCGGTCTTGTCCAAAATGTTCATGGCCACAAACTCATCCAACACTTCGCTTGAGGTCAAAGTGTGGAAGTCCGGTCTTCGACGAATGACGGAGGACATGGCCTTGTGGTAGGGCATCATCGCCTTGAGGAATTTGCGCTTGATCCAATTGTCATCTGTGTCCTTGCTCCCGTGATCTCGGAGTGAGACGCGAGTTTGGTTACTCTCCGATAAAGCTCACGAGGTTCTTCATCTTCTTTCATTGCAAACTCATCGGCCTCATCTTGTACCACTTCATAGTTGGAGTGTTGAATGCTTGCGCTTCCCTGGTAGAGAGAGACAACACAAAGCCATGCATCTTTGGCCAAGGCAAAGGGCCGAAGATGAGGTAGGTCTTCGGGTGGGATTGCATCTTGAATGATGAAGAGAGCATTCTCATTGAATTGATTATCCGCGGCTTCTCGAGGAGTGAAGTTGCTTGGATCATGCGAATAGAAACCTTCTTCAATGATTCTCCAAAGATTAGTGTTCACATGATTTAAATGACGTTTAAAGCGGTAAACCCAAGAATCAAAGTCCTCATTTTTCACAATCTTAGGGGGAGGACTGGCATGCTTCAAATGAGTGGAAGGAACCGGTCCACCATAAACAAGTGGTGGTTCCAAATGAGCAAACATACCGGTCCCATTCTTACCACTAGAAGAAGGAGCCTTTTCACTACTAGCTTCCCCCTTATCGGAGGTAGCATCCGTCACCTTGTTGGTGGGATTACCCACTTTCAACGGTGCGGTGGATAGTTTAAGCCCTTCAAGGAATTTAGTAAACATGCTTTCAACCTCGGTCGTCATGGAGATTTTCAATGTCTCCAAGGCCACATTGAACTCCTCACGAGAGACCAAGGTTTCCCCATCGCCCGTAGACGAGATCGGATTCACACCGGAGTGTTCCTCCACACGGTCTATGGTATCAACCATACTCTTCGGATGGTAAAGTCCTTAATAAAGAGACGAGGCTCTGATACCAATTGAAAGGATCGATATGGTTGACTAGAGGGGGGGGGTGAATAGGCAACTAACAATTTTTAGCTTTTCTTTAACAATTTAAACTTTGCATCAAAGTAGGTTGTCTAGATATGCAACTAGGTGATCAACCTATATGATGTAACAAGGATAGGAGCACAAGCAAGCAAGAGATATGACACAAATAAGCTTGCACAAGTAAAGGCACGAGATAACCAAGAGTGGAGACGGTGGAGACGAGGATGTGTTACCGAAGTTCCTTCCCTTTGAGGGGAAGTACGTCTCCGTTGAAGCGGTGTGGAGGCACAATGCTCCCCAAGAAGCCACTAGGGCCACCGTATTCTCCTCACGCCCTCACACAATGCGAGATGCCATGATTCCACTATTGGTGCCCTTGGAGGCGGCGACCAAACCTTTACAAACAAGGTTGGGGCAATCTCCACAACTCAATTGGAGGCTCCCAACGACACCACGAAGCTTCACCACAATGGACTATGGCTCCGCGGTGACCTAAACCGTCTAGGATGCTCAAACACCCAAGAGTAACAAGATCCGCAAGGGATTAGTGGGGGGAATCAAATTTCTCTTGGTGGAAGTGTGGATCGAGGCCTTCTCAACCACTCCCGAGCAAATCAACAAGTTTGATTGGCTAGGGAGTGAGATCGGGCGAAAATGGAGCTTAGAGCAATAATGGAGCTTAGGGTTGGAAGAGATAAATCAACGGGGAAGAAGGGGACCCCTTATATAGTGGAGGACAAAGATCCAACCGTTATCCACCAACCAGCCCGCGGCCAGCGGTACTACCGCTCCAGGCCAGCGGTACTACCACAGGGCCGCGCGGTACTACCGCTTGCTGCCAAGCGGTACTACCGCACGGTCATGCGGTACAACCATACAAGCCCGCGATACTGCCACAACACCAAGAACAGACCTGAAGCACACGAGCCGAGGGCGGTACTTCCATGAGCGCGGTACTACCGCGCTGCCTTGCGGTACTACCGCAAGGCAGGAATCCCTAGCCAGGGGGAAGGAAACATCCGTGCCTACTTCCGCAAAGAGACGGAAGAAGCAAAAACCCGACACAGTACTACTCCTGAGGGGCGGTACTACTGCCTGACAACATAGCACGGTACTACCGCGGAAGGAAAGCGGTACTACCGTGGTAGGTGAGGATGTAAAAAATTACATCCGCCCCTACTACCTCGAGGGAGCGATACTAGCCTGGTGGGCAATGGTAGTGCAGCTCCAAGGGAGCGGTACTACCGTGGGCACCTGCGGTACTACCGCGCCACAGCATGGTACTACCGCTGGTGCCTACGGTACTACCACTCACCTGGGAGCAGTACTACCGCGAGCCAACACATCAGTCAGAAACAAGGAGGCGAGAAAGTGGAGGATGCTCCAAGGGAAAGGAGGGGACTAGAAAGAGACGTGTACGTGATGATTCCACCCAAACCTTTCCGACGCGGACCCCCTCTTAATAGTACGGCTTTCCTACGACTCAAATCCACCAAAAAGAAGCGTAGAAAAGACGCCGTCTTCAACAGTCTTCGAGGGGCACCCAACCGTCTTGTGCCTAGCGAAGAAATGTCTGGGATACTCAAGGCACACGATTAGTCCGCAAACGCGTTGTCATCAATCACCAAAACACCTTAGGGATAAATATGCCCTTACAGCATTCTATATGCAAAGCAAGCATGTGAAAGTAAATTACCTATTACTTACCCGAATCCGGAGCTCTCCAGGAGCATTCACAGATTTGCCCGGCAGCGTGTCGGATGGCGCACAGTTTTACCAGGACGATGAGGGAAGCTCAATGGAGAAGCTGTTCTGGTCTTAGTATACTGGGACCGAACACCAGATGCCTCTGAGCGACCAGCTGAAGCAACCGGTTGAGTTGCACAAGGCGGCCGAACAGGCCATGAAGGGCTTTATAGTCTGGATGTGGCCTAGCGACGCCCTTCCTGGCAGCTACTTCGGCCTGGTGAGGCGGCTTGTGGATGCCTGCCCACAGCTGGAAGTCATCAAGTGGTCCGTCTGCATCGAAGGTGCACGCCGGGCTTTCGCCCGTGTGAGGTGCAATGGGCCAAGCTGGACGCCGTGAAGCTGATTAAGGAAGGGCCGCTAGAGGGAAAGGAGCATCGCCAACCCGAGATGTACTATGAGGGTGTCCTGAAGGGTGCTCGTCTCGTAGCAGACGAGTGTATGAAAGATATAATATTCGAGTAAACTTGCTCGTATAATCCTGTAGTTATGAAAACTTGTTCATATGCGTTATGCAACGCTTGTTTGAATTTAAAATATTACCTTTTGTTTGGCTGTTTATCAAGTCTGAGAGATGGCCAGTCGTCGGCTTCTGCCCCCATGCCACGAGTGCTGTGGTGTTCGGGATAAACCTGAGCACTCTTGTTCCCATTGTTGGGTCCTTCGAGGGAGGTGCGTAGCACAACGAACAAGGCAATCGGACTATAATGCGTTATCACTCTCACTTAGCCGTAGAATTCTATAATTTTAAATTTCGACGAAGCCCCTAGTATTCAGAAGGCCGAATTCGGGGTGTGATACACGCCTTAAGCCGGACAGGGCCGACTCCTCGCTCTAAGCGGCAGAAGTCTTTAGGGACTTGAAAACCTCTCGAACAGCGACCAGTCTCTCGCCTTATCATGACAGTCAGTTTTAGCTTTCTCTACTAAGGTGCTTAGTGTAACGCCCTCGATGCAGCTATATCTCCCACGTGTCGAAGCACGACTTAGAGGCATAACCGCATTGAAAGCAATGTCGCAAGTGAGGTAATCTTCACACAACCCATGTAATACATAAGGGAAAGAGATACATAGTTGGCTTACAATCGCCACTTCACACAATAAATGAATGTAACTGTAACGCCCCGAGACCGATGTGCCAGGTGTCGTCTAGTTATTCGTTGTTGTTGCCTTGTCATTGCTTCCATGTCATGCATTGCATATCATGTCATCATGTGCATTTCATTTGCATACATGTTCGTCTCATGCATCCGAGCATTTTCCCCGTTGTCCGTTTTACATTCCGGCGTTCCGTTCTCCTCCGGTGGTCATTTCTACCTTTCTTTCATGTGTGGGGGTTAAACATTTTCGGATTGGACCGAGACTTGCCAAGCGGCCTTGGTTTACTACCGGTAGACCGCCTGTCAAGTTTCGTACCATTTGGACTTCGTTTGATACTCCAACGGTTAACCGAGGGACCGAAAAGGCCTCGTGTGTGTTGCAGCCCAACACCCTTCCAAAGTGGCCCAAAACCCACCAAAACCCTCTCCATCATCTAGAGCGTTTGATCACGATCACGTGGCCAAAAACCGCACCTCATTTGGACTCTCCTAGCTCCCTCTACCTATATATAGGTGCTCCCCTCCCGAAAAATCGCGGATGAAACCCTAGCTTCGTCCTCCTCGTGCCCGGACAAAATCTCCACCGCGCCCGGACATGTCCGCCGCCCCCAGCCACCTCACTCTGGCCAATCAAAGCGTGCCATGTCACCTCCGCCGCCGCCCACAGCCATTCATTGTGCCGCCACTTGTCATCCCGCTGGCCTCCTCTCTCTCTCCGCCGACGCGGCCCGTCCGGCCCGCAGGAGGCCCGCTCCGGGCCGCAACGGGCCCGAGCCGCCCGCGCACC
>NC_041386.1:527040491-527044847 GCF_002162155.2 Triticum dicoccoides | reverse complement strand
TGAGATCCGGCCGCGGGAGGCCCGAGCCCCGCCGGATCCGACGCCCGCCGAGCTCGCCGGCGACCTCCCTCGTCTTCTGCGGCGATCGTGTCCTCCCTCCGGCCGCCGTCGTCCTCTCCGGTGAGATCCGGTGGATCGGGACGAGATCCACCGGGATCTCATCCAAACGCGGCCCCCTCGATCCGGATCTCCTCGTCCCGGATATCCTCGTCCCGTTGACTTTTTGCGGAGGGTATAATTTCTACTAAGTCCCCGAAATTTCCATGTTTCATATGCCCATGTTTATCATGCTGTAACTTTGCATCCATAGCTCCAATTCATGCATATAGCATATCAAAATGTTCGTCTCAGAGAGTAAATCATTTCATTCCATTGCATCATTTTCATTTGAGTTCATCTTGATGCCCGAAATGCTGTTAGAAGAGTGCTACTTGAGATATTTGTCAGATCTGCTGCTCCATTTAGATATTTGTCATTTTTGCCATGATTATTGTGTGCATGATATGCCCATGAATGTTTTGTTAAGGGTTTTTTCATCTTTCCAGAGGTGCAACCCATGTATTTTTGTGATGTGTGTGGTGACTAGCACAAGCTTGCCAAAGGAGGCACTTGCTAATGCTGATTTCAGGGACTTGGCAATTCCACTAAGTCCTTGATCTGTTTTTCTCATGATGCCATATGTTCATGTTGTTTCCTAGTGATCCGTGCCTCTTTTGAGGATGATCAGTAAGGATGATTTGTTAATATTGTAGTGCTCTATCCATCCATGTCTTTGTTTGCAATTATGGATCACCCTAGCTTGATTCAATCGAGCTCTACTTTTGTCATTTCGTGAATCTGGGCAGATTGTCTACTTGTTAGCGATTTTGCCAAGGGTGTTGTAGTTGATCCGTGCATGCTATGCTATTGTTCTTGCCATGTCTAGCTTGCATTTTGTGTATTCTTGATGGGTGTATGCTTAGTTTGCCATGACTTGCTCTGTAGTGAGTGCATCGAGCTCGTAAACATGCCTACTTGATATCTGTTTCAGCATGCTCCAGTTTTCACTAAGTCTGTGATCTGATTATGTTTTTGCCATGTTCACATGCTTGCAATTGTATTTTCTGCTCCCTTTTGGCTCAAGGACACTAAGGGACTTTTGTTAAGCTCTTTTATTAGCTCCATGCCATGCTTTACTTTGCCATGTTCAGGTCCTGTAACCTATAGTTTTCATGCTCCGAAGTGTGCTACCTGATCTGAAATTCCAGGCTAGTGTTAATTTCACGAAGTCTGAAATCTGTTTACCATATGCATTTTTGCCATGCTTGTTTGAACCTGTTAATGGATGAATTGGCCGTAGCTCAGTGTTCATCTTTTGTTAAGCTTCATGAGTGGATCCCTGCCATGTATTTTGTTTCCATGTTTGGGTGTTGTAGCTTGTTCATCTCATTGCGTTTAGATGGCTACTTGCTGTAAATCGCAGACCGGTGTCCTATTTGAATCGCTTGCCATTTCCAAACCGTAACTCCGACCCCGGTGATCTTTATATCATTTTCAAGCGATTTCATCTCATATTTCCAGTGGCACACTTGGTTTTCCAAGTTGAGGCCAGGTTCATACATTCCTTGTCCAATCATGCATATGCATCGCATACCGCATCCCGCATATCATACCATGTTCATGTGTTGGTTGTTTACTATGTTGTGTGCTTCTTTCCGGTGTTGCTTCTTCGGGTTGGTTCTGTTAACGTCGCATTGTGAGGACCCGTTCGTCTACGTCCGTTTATCTTCTTCATGGACTCGTTCTTCTTCCTTGCGGGATTTCAGGCAAGATGATCATACCCTCGAAATCACTTCTATCTTTGCTTGCTTAGTTGCTCGCTCTTTTGCTATGCCTATGTTGCGATACCTACCACTTGCTTATCATGCCTCCCATATTGTTGAACCAATCCCCTAACCCACCTTGTCCTAGCAAACCGTTGTTTGGCTATGTTACCGCTTTGCTCAGCCCCTCTTATAGCGTTGTTAGTTGCAGGTGAAGATTGAAGTTTGTTCCTTGTTGGAACATGGAGATGTTGTTCCTTGTTGGAACATGTTTACTTGTTGGGATATCACAATATATCTTATTTTAATTAATGCATCTATATACTTGGTAAAGGGTGGAAGGCTCGGCTTTATGCCTGGTCTTTTGTTCCACTCTTGCTGCCCTAGTTTCCGTCATATCGGTGTTATGTTCCCAGATTTTGCGTTCCTTACGCGGTTGGGCTATTATGGGAACCCCTTGACAGTTCGCCTTGAGTAAAACTCCTCCAGCAATGCCCAACATTGGTTTTACCATTTGCCACCTAGCCTTTTCTTTTCCCTTGGGAGTCGCGCTCCTGAGGGTCATCATTATTTTACCCCCCGGGCCAGTGCTCCTCTGAGTGTTGGTCCAACCTGTCAGCTGCCGGTGACCACCAGGGGCAACTCTGGGCTGGCCTACCCGTACCTAAGACAATCTAAGTGTGCACTGAGAAAGAGATATGTGCAGCTCCTATCGGGATTTGTCAGCACATTCGGGCGGTGTTGCTGGTTTAGTTTTACCCTGTCGAAATGTCTTGTAGAACCAGGGTACCGAGTCTGATCGGAATGTCTCGGGAGGAGGTCTATTCCTTCGTTGACCGTGAGAGCGTGTGATGGGCTAAGTTGGGACACCCTTGCATGGATTTGAACTTTCGAAAGCCGTGCCCGCGGTTATGGGTAGATGGGAATTTGTTAATGTCCGGTTGTAGATAACTTGAACCTTAATTTAATTAAAATGAGTCAACTGCGTGTGTAACCGTGATGGTCTATTTCCGGCGGTGTCCGGGAAGTGAACACGGTGTTGGAGTTATGTTTGACATAGGTTGTTCTAGGATCACTTCTTGATCATAGTTCTTCGTTCGTGCTTTGCTTTCTCTTCTCGCTCTCATTTGCGTATGTTAGCCACCATATATGCTAGTCGCTTGCTGCAGCTCCACTTCATATCTTTACCTTACCCATAAGCTTAAATAGTCTTGATCGCGAGGGTGCGAGATTGCTGAGTCCCTGTGGCTCACAGATACTTCCAAAACCAGCTTGCAGGTGCCAATGAGTCCGTGCAGATGACGCAACCAAGCTCAAGGAGGAGCTCGATGAAGATCTTGTCCTTTATGTTGTTCCGCTTCCAGTTGATCAGTAGTGGTGCCCAGTTGGGGTCGATCGGGGACCTTTGTCGCATTTGGGGTTCTTCTTTTATTTTGGTTCCGTAGTCGGACCTTGATTGTATTTGGATGTTGTAATGCTTTATTCATGTATTTGTGTGAAGTGGCGATTGTAAGCCAACTATGTATCTTTTCCCCTATTGTATTACATGGGTTGTGTGAAGATTACCTCACTTGCGACATTGCTTTCAATGCGGTTATGCCTCTAAGTCGTGCTTCGACACGTGGGAGATATAGCCGCATCGAGGGCGTTACAGTAACATTACAACATCCAGATACAATCAAGGTCCGACTACGGAACCAAAATAAAGGAAGACTACCCCAAATGCTACACAGATCCTCGATCGTCCCAACTGGGCTCCACTACTGATCAACTAGAAAATGGAACAACATAACGAACATGATCTTCATCGAGCTCCTCCTTGAGATTGGTTGCGTCACCTGTATGGTTTCATCGGCACCTGCAAGCTGGTTTTGGAAGTATCTGTGAGTCACGAGGACTCAGCAATCTCACACCCTCGCGATCAAGACTATTTAAGCTTATAGGAAGGGTAAAAGGTATGAGGTGGAGCTGCAGCAAGCGACTAGCATATATATGGTGGCTAACATACGCAAATGAGAGCGAGAAGAGAAGGCAAAGCACGATCGATGAACTATGATCAAGAAGTGATCCTAGAACAACCTATGTCAAGCATAACTCCAACACCGCGTTCACTTCCTGGACTCCACCGGAAAGAGACCATCACGGTAACACACACGGTTGATGCGTTTTAATTAAGATAAACTTTAGGTTTTCTACAACCGGGCATTAACAAATTCCCATCTGCCCATAACCGCGGGCACGGCTTTCAAAAGTTCAAATCCCTGCAGGGGAGTCCCAACTTAGCCCATCATAAGCTCTCACGGTCAACGAAGGATATTCCTTCTCCCAAGACAATCCGATCAGACTCGGCATCTCGGTTACAAGACATCCTCGACAATGGTAAAACAAGTCCAGCAAAGCCGCCCGAATGTGCCGACAAATCCCGATAGGAGGTGCACATATCTCGTTCTCAGGGCACACTCAGATGAGACTAGCTACGAGTAAAACCAACCCTCAAGTTTCCCCGAGGTGGCCCCGCAGGCAGCTCAGTTCGGACCAACACTTAGAGAAGCAC
>NC_041386.1:527031916-527039978 GCF_002162155.2 Triticum dicoccoides | reverse complement strand
GGGGGTTAAAATAAAGATGACCCTTGAGTCTGCAGAACCCAAGGGAAGGTGGTAGGTTGTTAGTGCAAATGGTAAAACCAAGGTTGGGCCTTGCTGGAGGAGTTTTATTCAAGGCAAACTATCAAGGGGTTCCCATTATAACCCAACCGTGTAAGGAACGCAAAATCCGGGAACATAACACCGATATGACGGAAACTAGGGCGGCAAGAGTGGAACAAAACACCAGGCATAAGGCCGAGCCTTCCACCCTTTACCAAGTATATAGATGCATTAAATAAATAAGAGATATTGTGATATCCCAACAAAATACCCATGTTCCAAACAAGGAACAAGCTCCAATCTTCACCTACAACTAGCAACGCTATAAGAGGGGCTGAGCAAAGCGGTAACATAGCCAAACAATGGTTTGCTAGGACAAGATGGATTAGAGGCTTGGCTTAACAATATGGGAGGCATGATAAGCAAGTGGTAGGTATCGCAGCATAGGCATAGCAAAAGAGCGAGCAACTAGCAAGCAAAGATAGAAGTGATTTCGAGGGTATGGTCATCTTGCCTGAAATCCTGCAAGGAAGAAGAACGAGTCCATGAAGAAGACAAACGGATGTAGTCGAACGAATCCTCACAAACGCGACATTATCGGAACCAACCCGAAGAAGCAACACCAGAAAGAAGCACACAACATAGTAAACAACCATCACATAAACATGGCATGATGCACAACCAAGTATGATGCATGTCCAGTTTAATGAAGCATGGCATGGCAAAGTGCACAAACAAAACTACAAGTTAAGTAGAGCCCAATATACAACGAGTTGCATATTGACGGAAGACCACATCAATTATTTAGTTCACTCTTGTTTATTTACCCAATAATATTAAATGTTGTTAAACATGGCAAGAGGGTGAAGCATATGAAAAACTACCTATCTAGACAAGTTTAAATGAGGCTGGAAACAACGAACAACAATTCCGGAAAATCCTCATATGCATATATAAGGTTTTGGTACTGTTCCGCCCTAAACCATATTTTATAGTTGTTAAACATGCAAAGTAAAGTCACCATGATAAACTAGGCATTTTTCTACCCCAATTACATATAAAGTTTGTTACAAACCGAGCTACGGTTAAATAGTTATGAATTAAAGCATTTTAGCATGGCATAGGAGCAAATTATATGCAAACAACATTTTGAACATTTTAAACATGGATGAAAATGACATATTATGAAACTAGATGAAAAACTAAGCATATTTCATATATAATTCATTTTAATCTGATGCACGAATTGTGAGTTATTATATGCATGTTGTGCAAGGGGTTTTCTGTAAATCTGCAAACTCCTGGATAAATAGATAAATCACTCCGCGGCAAAAAAACATGAGTCAGGCCAAAACTGGCCGAACTGGGCTCTACAGGAGCAACCGAAGATGTGCTTCCTCACATTGGGCTTCACAGAGCCGGTCCTTGCTGGAGAGGTTGCTCACATGGGCCAAGGCGCATCTAGTGGAGAGGTAGGCCGGCCTTGGTAGTTGCTGGTCTTGGAGGCGGTCCGCTGGGCCTCAGGTGGTGGATGGGAGGCAGGCCGACGCAACGGCTGGGGTCAACGCGAGAAGCTGGACTCCTCGTTCCTTGCAGGGGAAAATAGGGCGATGGCGCTGCTGGACAGTGGCGAGGCAGGGAACTCCGGCGGGACGACGGGGATGGAGCAGACAGGTGAATCCGGCCTTGCTGGAGACCAATCTAGCCGGAGGAAGGGTCGAGCTCGGCCAACGGGAGTGGGACATGGTGCTGGGACTTGGCGGGGCGACGACATCCTAGGACTTGGGCAGCTCGATGAAAAGGAGCAGTAGCGGACAGGCGCGGCTCCTGCAGAGGCTCCGGCGATGCTGGTAGTGGCCCGAGGAAGCGGATCCGGGCAGCGAGATTCTCGAGACCCACCGGATCGAGTCGGAGGGCAGGCAGAGGTCGCAGGCGAGGCAGAGCTCCTGCTGGATGGTGCCATGGCCGCTCCCTGAGTTCCTGGACAGAGAGAGTGGAAATGAGAGAGGAGGAGGAGCACGGGAAGGAGGAAGAATGACAGGGAGGAGGCCGACGCTCATCTGGTGGCTGCTGGTTCGCTCGCTGGCGCAGAGGTTGGCTGTGACGCGGGGTCGAGGGGCTCCTTCCCTCGATCCAATCGAGAGCGAGGGAGCAGGGAGGAGCACGAGAGGAGCTCGGGGTAGGGGCACGCGAGAGCAGGGGATGGAAGGCTCTCGGTGGCTTGAGGTGATAGGGGAATCGGGCGAACGGTGCTGGTTGGAGGAGGTGGACGAGGGGATCAGGGAGGATCATGATGTGGGATTTGATTGTGGTGGCGGCGAGGAGGAATGATGGGACAGACTCCCTAGAAGTTAGGGTTGGACCTATATATATATAATAGGGGATTCTTTTGGTATGGGCTAATCCGTCCCTCCGATCGTAATCGGACGGTCGTGAAAAAAAATGTTAGGAAGTCCAATTAACAAAACGAAGACGTTTTGTAGATGTTTGGGGATGATCCGGACCTAACGGTGACGACTGTCCGGGTCGGGTTCGGGACAACTTTCGGACGCACGCGAGGGGCCGATGCACTGCGCAAAGAGGGGTAGGGTGGGCCTAGGTGGACTGTGGAGAGCGGGTTGGTCTGAGAGAAGAGGGGAGAGATGCAGCCCGACAGGGTTTCCGGAGACCGAAAACGTCCGACGAAAAGACCGGCTATACTGCCGCTATAGTTTAACGGTTGGGCTATCAAACGAACTCCGAATGCGATGAAACTTGACAGGCGGTCCATCTACACTATAATAAGACCACATGCCAACTTTCAACCCAAACCGAGAACATTTTCCGGCCACTTATAAAATACTATTTTGGACATGCCGCGGGCGCGTGCAAGTGTGTCTGGGCTCAGAACGGACAATGGACGGAACTGGGGAAACCCGGCCGGATGCAAGTTTTGAAAAACATGATGATGCAATGCACATGATGACATGATAAGAGATGCATGACACGCAAGCAATGACAAGGCAACAACAACGAATAACTGGAAGACACCTGGCACATCGGTCTCGGGGCGTCACAACACTCCACCACTACGAGAGGATCTCGTCTCGAGATCTAGGATGGCACCGGGGAGAAACCGAAGAGGAAAGGGAAGAGGTAAAACTAAGTTGCTTCTTTGACAAATGAGTGAAACCAAAGAACCTTGAAAGGTTAAGCCATTATGAGAAAAGAATACAACGGAGATGAACGAAGTTGAAAACACTCCATTAGAAAAGAAGATTAAGGAACATTCCGAGAACCTTTTGGGTTGAAAGACATAAGAAAAAGGTTACAATGGACAAGAAGTAGATGCAAGCACTTCAGTTGACACGAGATGTACAAGGAATGATAAGGATCAATTACGGCAACACTCCGGTTAGAAATGGAAGGTAAAGAATATGAACTTTGCAATATGAAAGCACTTGGATGAGACTCCGGTTAGAGGAGGAATGATAGACACAACACTCCGGTTAAAACCAGATAGAGAAGGAATAAGACTGATATAATTTGGACAGCACTTTGACTGTAAATGGAAGAATTTGAGCATGAACTAGACAAGATGAGAGGATACTTGATGAAAACAACAAAACACTGCCTCCGGAACTATTGAAATAATGGCACAAGGGGTAAGAAAGATTTCAGACAGCACTCCGGGTGAGAAGGGATGCAAAACTTGATAGAACGGGAAGAACTTGAAAAGAGGACATGACACTCCGGTTGAATGGATAAGCAAAGGAAAGAACATGATCTTCACAATACAAGATGATAGGACGAAGCGAGCAACGTCACAATGCCTCCGAAATGAAAGAAAAGAAGGTAGATCGTCAGAATAAGAGATCGGAGAAAGAAATGACAACTCTCGCAAATAAAATTGAAAGAGCATGCTTACGAAGAAAAAGTTGAACGGAGTTGTTGGAAAACCAACAACGAAAAGAGTAAGCTTGTTGTGGGCTTATGGAAAACATCTCGAAATCTTGAGGTGAAATTCTGCCACTAACGAAAAAAACAATAGATTGCATTGATATGAACAAGGAGACAAGAAACTTATTACAACGGGAGGATAAATGAAGAAATTGGGTCATTTATGAGTACCACAATTAGCAACAATCCTTAGTGAAGGCTTTAGGTGAAACATGGCACAAGATAACTCCAACGAAGAGGTTGATGGATTTAAAATACCTCATTCTTAACAACATGTGAATCATGAAACATGAACTCAAATTATCAAGAATGACATAACACCACCTCAAATGATACGGTAGAAAGAATTGCACTTTGGAATGCAAGATGAAGAATGCTTGAGCTCCTCTGAAAAGAATCTCAATGAACACCCTGAGAAGGAATTAAATCCTTAAAGAACCATCATGTAGAGCCTCCATGAAGAACTCCAGTAACAAAAGGATGATCAAACGAAAGGAAAGAGAGGTTGAAAACACAAGGTGAATCCTTGCAATGATTGGATGAAACTTTGCGATGAGATAAAGTGGAAACTTGGAACTCCGGAAGGAAAGATAAAGCATCTCGAACCGAGAGTGTGATAAGATGAACCTCCGGAATAAGGAATTGAATTCACTCGATGAAACAAGAATAAGAATTACATTATGCTTATCCTTCACCAATTATATTGATGACAAAAAATGGATTGAATACAACTTATTCTTGTAGAAAGGATTAAGATAGATATAGCGCAAACTTGAGAAGGTCTTCAACGAACCACCGGTATGATTGAAACAATGAATAAATTGATATGATAAGAAAGAAGAAGAAATCTTGAACGAACCACCATATGAATTGAAAATGAAAGTAGCAAAGGCACAAATCACCGGGTAGAATTGGAAAACGAATGAAGATACTTGAGAGTATTTAGATACAAGTGAACGAAGAGATCACGAGCTGATTAGAGAATACTTGAATGATGCACCGGTAAGATTTAGAGAAAGAGAGCTTAAAGCTGGAATGAATAAACCGAAATGATGGCCTTCGAAGAATCAAATTGAAAAGAATCTTGAATTACTCCGGATGGGTGAAAAGAATTCTCACGATCAAAAACAATTATGAGAGGATGGCATAAAGCTAGCACCATGAATCTTGAAGAGAATGGAGCACGATTAAAGAGAAACTCTTCTTCGCTCTTCAAATGTTGAGAATGACAACGAGAAACACCACCGTGAATAGTTGAGATACTCCGGAACAATGAATTGAAAGGTTGAGCCAACAGTGAAAAGAATTTGAAAGATCTTGGAGAAAAACATGAGACTGATGATAATTCATTCTTACGTCAAACTTGGAAAATAATTTGAGAGTAACTCCAGGAAGATTAGAAGAGTCAGGTAAGATCCTAGGAAAAGACCTGTGGGTTAGGGCCCACTCAAAAGAAACACCGTTGAACAATTTGAAAGAGAGATTGCACCGGTTGAATTAAATGGCTCGACTGAGATAAGACCTCGAAATATCTTGAACGGATTAGGAATGAAAACACGAATCTTCTGAGATATCTTCAGCACTCCGGAACGATTGAATAGCGAGAGGTGAATGATTATGAGGTGCACCGACATGGAAAAACATTTGAAACGAGGAAAAGATATGGTCAACAAGGCTTGACTTGGTTCCACCGGAGAAGAAAAGAATGAATAATGATGAACTTGAGGCTCCGTTAGTATCTTCATGAGCATCACCGGATAGGAACATTCAAAGACAAGAATGAAGAGTCTTCACATGAATAAAATGGATACTCGATTAAGATATATGAGTCCTTGAAGAAAAAGGGTGGGAGGGTGGGAAAACAAAGGCAACTTGGGACGGATGAAACAAACACCATTGAGAAGAAATGATAATTGATCTTGCTGATGTTGAAATGATCGGATCCACTTGAAGAGAAAACACGCCGGTTGGAAAAAGAATTGACATGACCATCTCGATGATGAAGAAGGGTTAGTATTCACAAAGGAGTATGAGAACACCACTTAGGAAAGGTATGTAATCAACACTTGACTTCGAAGCAACTCGAATACCACAACTCAAAAGCAAAATAAGAATTGGCTTGCAGAATAAGCCGGAACAAACATATGATAGAGATTTCGTCTGAAGTTTTCGTGGTGGGGCCTACACGGGCTTGATCGTACAACACCATCATGTACAAGGCAGTGCACATGACATATGAAGCGTCCCCGAGTCAGCATAGCCAAGGACTCTTTAAGACACAACAAGACCACTATAAAACCAACCGTGGATAGGAGGACCACTAGACGTCGAACCCCAATTTCATATCATACATCTGTCGGAAAGATATCCTAGGAGCTACTTGAATTCCCACTTATAAACTCCCGAAACTTTCTAGTTATGCAATCAGGTGTTGGGGATACAGGGGAAGCATAATATCTCACCCAAACTAACAAATCCTACATCCAGCTGTATCCATCCTTCAACACATAACCAAAAAACCTTCGGAAATCATTTACCTCAACCTTCGAAAAGCATCCGTTATACGAGTTATGGCAATACTCCCGAACTCCCGCCCCAGTACTGGGTGGCGTCGAGGTTATCTCACCAACAACTGCATAAAGGAGATTTTCGATGTCGACGAAACTCAGGTATTCCAGAACTGCAACGATAAAATTGTGATGACAACACCTCGGAGCTCAACTCCCCGGGACACTGCCACAACCCCTAAATGTCAGGAGGCACCAAGAACAATGTTCTCGTCACAAAACCATCGGAACGATTCCATGATACCCGCGTGATCCTAAATTTTTTTAGTGAAATTTGAGAAGAGAAGAGTCAAAACTCTATGTCAGGATGCCTCACCAGAGCGACGAAGGGACTGAGGAGTAAAAAGAATCCTACTCTCCGATATATATAATCCTAAATGACTCAAAACATTTTTCTAGACTCAATAACGCCAACGATTCGATCAAGCAGGGGGCTCCTAAGGTCGGGGAAGGCTCTGATTACCAACTTGTAACACCCTCGATGCGGCTATATCTCCCACGTGTCGAAGCACGACTTAGAGGCATAACCGCATTGAAAGCAATGTCGCAAGTGAGGTAATCTTCACACAACCCATGTAATACATAAGGGAAAGAGATACATAGTTGGCTTACGATCGCCACTTCACACAATAAATGAATGTAACATTACAACATCCAGATACAATCAAGGTCCGACTACGGAACCAAAATAAAGGAAGACTACCCCAAATGCTACACAGATCCCCGATCGTCCCAACTGGGCTCCACTACTGATCAACTGGAAAACGGAACAACATAATGAACACGATCTTCATCGAGCTCCTCCTTGAGCTTGGTTGCGTCACCTATACGGTTTCATCGGCACCTGCAAGCTGGTTTGGAAGTATCTGTGAGTCACGAGGACTCAGCAATCTCACACCCTCGCGATCAAGACTATTTAAGCTTATAGGATGGGTAAAAGGTATGAGGTGGAGCTGCAGCAAGCGACTAGCATATATATGGTGGCTAACATACGCAAATGAGAGCGAGAAGAGAAGGCAAAGCACGATCGATGAACTATGATCAAGAAGTGATCCTAGAACAACCTACGTCAAGCATAACTCCAACACCGTGTTCACTTCCCGGACTCCACCGGAAAGAGACCATCACGGTAACACACACGGTTGATGCATTTTAATTAAGATAAACTTTAGGTTTTCTACAATCGGATATTAACAAATTCCCATCTGCCCATAACCGCGGGCACGGCTTTCACAAGTTCAAATCCCTGCAGGGGAGTCCCAACTTATCCCATCACAAGCTCTCACGGTCAACGAAGGATATTCCTTCTCCCAAGACAATCCGATCAGACTCGACATCTCGGTTACAAGACATCCTCGACAATGGTAAAACAAGTCCAGCAAAGCCGCTCGAATGTGCCGACAAATCCCGATAGGAGCTGCACATATCTCGTTCTCAGGGCACACTCAGATGAGACTAGCTACGAGTAAAACCAACCCTCAAGTTTCCCCGAGGTGGCCCCGCAGGCAGCTCAGTTC
>NC_041386.1:527029279-527031656 GCF_002162155.2 Triticum dicoccoides | reverse complement strand
GCAGAACCCAAGGGAAGGTGGTAGGTTGTTAGTGCAAATGGTAAAACCAAGGTTGGGCCTTGCTGGAGGAGTTTTATTCAAGGTGAACTGTCAAGGGGTTCCCATTATAACCCAACCGTGTAAGGAACGCAAAATCTGGGAATATAACACCGATATGGCGAAAACTAGGGCGGCAAGAGTGGAACAAAACACCAGGCATAAGGCCGAGCCTTCCACCCTTTACCAAGTATATAGATGCATTAAATAAATAAGAGATATTGTGATATGCCAACAAAATACCCATGTTCCAAACAAGGAACAAGCTCCAATCTTCACCTGCAACTAGCAACGCTATAAGAGGGGCTGAGCAAAGCGGTAACATAGCCAAACAACGGTTTGCTAGGACAAGGTGGGTTAGAGGCTTGGCTTAACAATATGGGAGGCATGATAAGCAAGTGGTAGGTATCGCAGCATAGGCATGGCAAAAGAGCGAGTAACTAGCAAGCAAAGATAGAAGTGATTTCGAGGGTATGGTCATCTTGCCTGAAATCCCGCAAGGAAGAAGAACGAGTCCATGAAGAAGACAAACGGACGTAGTTAAACGAATCCTCACAAAAGCGACGTTATCGGAACCAACCCAAAGAAGCAACACCGGAAAGAAGCACACAACATAGTAAACAACCATCACATAAACATGGCATGATGCACAACCAAGTATGATGCATGTTCGGTTTACTGAAGCATGGCATGGCAAAGTGCACAAAAAAAACTACAAGTTAAGTGGAGCCCAATATACAACGAGTTGCATATTGACGGAACACCACATCAATTATTTAGTTCACTCTTGTTTATTTACCCAATAATATTAAATGTTGTTAAACATGGCAAGAGGGTGAAGCATATGAAAAACTACCTATCTAGACAAGTTTAAATGAGGCCGGAAACAACGAACAACAATTCTGGAAAATCCTCATATGCATATATTATGTTTTGGTACTGTTCAGCCCTAAACTATATTTTATAGTTGTTAAACATGCAAAGTAAAGTCACCATGATAAACTAGGCATTTTTCTACCCCAATTACATATAAAGTTTGTTACAAACCGAGCTACGGTTAAATAGTTATGAATTAAAGCATTTTAGCATGGCATAGGAGCAAATTATATGCAAAAAACATTTGAAACATTTTAAACATGGATGAAAATGACATACTATGAGACTAGATGAAAAACTAAGCATATTTCATATATAATTGATTTTAATCCGATGCACGAATTGTGAGTTATTATATGCATGTTGTGCAAGGGGTTTTCTGTAAATCTGCAAACTCCTGGATAAATAGATAAATCACTCAGCAGAAAAAAAACATGAGTCAGGCCAAAACTGGCCCGAACTGGGCTCTACAGGAGCAACCAAAGATGGGCTTCCTCACATTGGGCTTCACAGAGCCGGTCCTTGCTGGAGAGGTGCTCACATGGGCCATGGCCCGTCTAGTGGAGAGGTAGGTCGGCCTTGGTAGTTGCTGGGCTTGGAGGCGGTCCGCTGGGCCTCAGGTGGTGGATGGGAGGCAGGCCGACGCAGCGGCTCGGGTCAACGCGAGCAGCTGGACTCCTCGTTCGTTGCAGGGGAAAACAGGGCGATGGCGCTGCTGGAGAGCGGCGAGGCGGGGAACTCCGGCGGGACGACGGGGATGGAGCAGACGGGTGAATCCGGCCTTGCTGGAGACCAATCTAGCCGGAGGAAGGGTCGAGCTCGGCCATCGGGAGCAGGACATGGTGCTGGGACTTGGCGGGGCGACAATATCCTAGGACTTGGGCGGCTCGATGAAAAGGAGAAGTAGCGGACAGGCGCGGCTCCTGCAGAGGCTCCGGCGACGCTGGTAGTGGCCCGAGGAAGCGGATCTGTGCAGCGAGATCCTTGAGACCCACCGGATTGAGTCGGAGGGCAGGCAGAGGTCGCAGGCGAGGCAGAGCTCCTGCTAGATGGCACCATGGCCGCTGCCTGAGTTCCTGGACAGAGAGAGTGGAAATGAGAGAGGAGGAGGAGCACGGGAAGGAGGAAGAATGACAGGGAGGAGGCCGGTGCTCATCTGGTGGCTGTTAGTTCGCTCGCCGGCGCGGAGGTTGGCGGTGACGCGGGGTCGAGGGGCTCCTCCCCTCGATCCAATCGAGAGCGAGGGAGCAGGGAGGAGCACGAGAGGAGCTCGGGGTAGGGGCGCGTGAGAGCAGGGGCTGGAAGGCTCTCAGTGGCTTGAGGTGATAGGGGAATCGGGCGAATGGTGCTTGTTGGAGGAGGTGGACGAGGCAATCAAGGACGATCCCGATGTGGGATTTGATTGTGGCGGCGGCGAGGAGGAATGATGGGACAGACTCCCTAGAAGTTAGGGTTGGACCTATAT